>NW_022605089.1:0-27662 GCF_008692095.1 Etheostoma spectabile | reverse complement strand
TCATATTGGGGATATATTACTATTTTACTTACTGTTTAGTGCTGTAAACTATATGGATTTTGTATCAGAGTGCTTCTGTTCCACAAATTAACACACAATGTAGCGGGCTTGTGCAAAATTCAGAATTTAAATGACTTAATGACTCCTAAATTCCAATTCAATTCTTGAATTTGAATAGAATTTGAATTGATGTCAAAAACGGATCTAGAATTACAATTCAAATTGAATAAAAGGAAAAAAGAATTGTAATTCATAAAAAATTCGTACATGGTAAATAATTTAAGTGAAGTGTTTAACAATGAGCTTTACAGGACTTGTGTTACATATTCTATAAATTCTATTGTTTGAACAACATGTACAGAATACATTACCAGGAAATGTTTCCCCCCAGCAATGAATGTTAAAAGCTCTAGTCACAGAACAAATATTAAGTTTTTATTAATAATAGTTGTAATTTTGTTGAAAATGATGGAACATGACTCCATTTCCAGAATGCTTCACTTTAACCAAGTATATAAAATGGTGTCAATCAATTTGAGTTGGACAATTGTTTGAAAGCTTCTTTCTACACAATTTGATGGTCAACACTGGACTTTTTAAGTTTCAGAAGTCCCTTGCAACTTCAGATTACAAACGTTTTGGATTGACACCTGTAATAACAGCAACGTGGAAAATATTAGCACTAGTTTATTTTTGAAGAACCAATTCCAACAAGAACATTGGGAAACCACAGAGCCATATGCATACACTGCAGCGCTCCAGTCTGTGGCTCCATCAAGGCTACTTCAAATTTCAAAAGGCATCTATGTCTTTTATTTTGAAAAAAACATCTCTTGACGTTATCATGCTACTGATATTGATATCATCGGGTATTCAATTCAAATTCATGATTGAATAGGCCAATTCTGAATTTTTGCACAAGCCTGCAATGTAGAGGCTGGAGAAGTGGTGTCATTGTGAAAATCCTTATGAATGTTATACTGTATGTAATATAAATGTTATACATTGGATATATGTGGTGCATTCTCCACTTTGTTATTTATTTACCCTATCTTTTTAAAAAATGTGTTCTTTTATTCTATCCTATTTATATTTCATGTATGTTGTATCCTATAATTGTATAATCTGTGTGCGTGCGGTGTGTCTGATAAATGTTGGCTCACTAAAAAAAAAAATCAATCAATCTATCTATCTGATGATTTATTAATGCTGAAATGCAAAATGCACATGCTGTTATTATCTGGGATCACAATTGTTCACATTATTTTAAAATAAACATGGCGAGTGCTCATTATTCTAGATTATGAGAACATTCAATACAGCCACCTGCCCAAGCTCTAGTACCAGTCACCTGGCAACCGAGTCAAAACAAAATTCTTCAAATGCTGTGGATCAATAGAATTTGCCTTTGAGCGGAATTGACATACAATAGCTTTTCAAGTATTCCCAGGGGCTATTAGAGGGCAGTAATTGCATAGTATAGATCTCTGTTTGTTCAATGAATTCATCGAGTGGATTGACATTCAATGATGGCGTATTTAGTGAGTAAGGCTAAATCTATCCCTTATGCTATCCAGTTTCCCTGTACTGAGCTAAAATTAGATTTTGGTTCATGTGTTTAATATTTGTCTATGTCACAAAGCATCACATTGCAGTTTATCAGAAGTCCTGTTTTCTAACCATCCAGCATGCTCATACAAGCAGACAGATGGACAATGACATGTGGAGCACACATTTTATGGATTGTGCACATCGGTTAAGGCAGTCATATATGGTCATGACTTTGAGCCGACGCAGATTACTAATTTCGCTGATAATAATGGTCATCAGTGTTTTTCTCTTTCCATACCCAACCATTAACCAATGTTGATTGTGGCCACTTTTGTTTCTGAAAGTAGTGCTAGGGCTGATGGATTATGGGAACTATTTTGGTCAATTTTTAAATTGTGATCATGTAACCGATTACTTGTCGACTTTTGAAAGATATTGCATTTACTGAAAATAAAAAAACTGTGAAACACTTAAACAAATCAACAGTGAAAACACCTTGAACTATGACATTTCCCAAAATACTTTTCTGTTACCTTTAGAATTCCTTTTCTCTACGCAGACAAAAAATAAGAGTTTACTTGCAAAATGTAATGTGCAAGATCACTTTTTTTCTGGATGACACTGATTTGTGATCGGTAGGAGCCGAAACCACCCTAACTATAACGTTCTACAATTTTAGCAAGACATCGGCTATTACCTGTTTATCATGGCCCATGCGTTCCTGGGTTTTCTTGCTACTAGCTAAACTGTAGCACTGAGGTAAGTGTCAGGATGTGAGCCTCTTCCTTTTGACCAAACACCAACACTACACTTCTCTAACTGTAACAGCTCTCCAATTACCAGCATAGATTGACTCCGTTAATAAACAGTCCATTTGATCCGGTGAAAACCATTCATGTTTTGGCTCTGAGCTACAGTGTGTGTTGGTGTCGTGATCAGATGTATCGAAGCAGACACCTGACATGCTGGTGTTACTTTTCACAGCAGCTGTCACTGCGGTGTGTCAGTGATTGACTCGCACCAGATCTGCTTTCAGATTAATATTTCATCTTTCACTTAATAGAAAACAGATGTTCTGCAGCCGTGTACACTGGGAAATAAACTGGTTGTGATGTATGCATTACTTACAGCCAGCTAACTAAATTTAGAATGAAATATGCATCTGACAGATGCCTCACAATCAAGTTCCAAAGCCTATAATGGGATATCGACAGATTTCATTTATGCAGGGCAGACTGACCTCATGGGGGAACTAATAAAACTTTTGGTACATTCAACCGGAAGATGCCCTGGCTGTATTTCAGTCTTAGGCAGCTTCTTGGTGCCCTTTAAAGCATTGACCTCTTCACAGAGTGAGGGCTCCTATGTGTTAATACTGCTAGGCATTTATTGGCACGCAAGGCACTTTTACCAATAGGTTACCTGCTTGACCCCAGCGCGAGCACGGGGATCGAAATCGAGTGGACAGGAAACTATATGGCTTAGGGTGGTAACAACAGGCAACATACTAAAAAGGTATCTCAAAACTATAACCATCCCACTCATATAAAGCTATTTGGGCGTGTGCACGCACACACGCCACGCACGCACGCACGCACGCACGGCAACACACACCACACACACACAACACACACACACACACACCACACACACACACAACACACACACACACCCACACACACCACAACACACACACACACCCACACACACAACACACACAGATACTTAGTCTCTATCACATTCACCAAGACCCACCCACACAACACATAGCCCGGGGCATAAAAGGTTTCTGCGGCCGAACACAAACAAACTCATTTGTAACCTGCCATGACACACTCCCAACACACACATGCACATGCACGCATGCACGCACAAGGCAACAGAAACGCCAAGTAACATTATCCCCCTGTGCAGCTCGATGGATCAGACTGTTTATCAGAGGGTCTCCACCAGCACACGGAAGAAGGATCATAATGTCAGCAATCAATTCCAGGTAATCAATATAGATATCTATTCAGATATCTATTGATGCAATTTAAAGGGATATTAGTCCGAGCTCAGGTAAATGTCAGGAGTTCTGCTAAACCGTGTTATCTGCTGATATTGCACGAGTGACATTGGGTGGTTACATGAAGTTGACTTAAGTGAGTTAAAACGGTGTCCGATAGAAAAAATGTTTTGTTTCTGTATCGGGTCAACACGCTTCTTAAAATAGGATGCAATTCGTCTTCCATAAAGCAGGATAGATGGAGCATAGGAATGAGAATAACAAGCAACTATGGAATTGCGATGCAACACAACAACAAATGCACACTTGGTTTATCAGCAGTAAATAGCCAGTGCCATGTTCACATGCTCCTTAATCATACTGAGCATGTACACAAGCACACAAATAATGTACAGGCAGGCGTGGCGCACACACCACACACACACACACACACACACACACCACACACACACACACCTTCTCTATCTTCCACAAGCAGTTGGAAAAACACACACGCGCAACATACACACACTCATTCGCACATATTTTCCGAGACCAAAGGAAGAGCTGACTGCAACATTTTTCTCCACTTCAAAAAAGTAGCCAGTGTCAAAATGATAAATGAGGGATCATGAGGGAGAGCGTGCATACTTACATTAGACTGCACAAGAGCTTCAAGAGCTGCAACAGCATGGACGAACGATGGTTTCAGATGGTTTCAGCCCCGCATCAAGGCTGTTGTTATCAGAAGTAGACGATATGCAAATTACATGCCACGACACTGATTAGGAATGTGAAATTACTATCGACATAACAATAACATTTCACACACAACGGGCGTGCAAGAGTGTGTGACCTGACATTAGGAGCGGCTGGATGTGGGAAATGTTGTGTTCCTTATACAGGTGTTGGCTGGTAAAAGGTTGATTGCTAATTTCCCGGAGGTGAATACAGCTCACAGATGTGTGTGTGGAGACATCTGATAGGCCTTCAGACTGCTGATGCAGGGCGGCGTGGGGATATTTTCAAACATCATTTTAACATCATTTCAGCATCAGTTACAAAATGGCGCCGGGGAAGATTGATGGGTGGCGAGGGCTGGTTAATATGCGTGATTGGAATGATACACAAACCGCGCAGTTTGTTGTTGCTAGAAGTGACGGCACACATACTGAAAAGACACCTGTCTGATTTACGGCATCAGCAATCATTCCAGTAAAGCAGTCCTTGACATGTGGGTTCTGTTTGAGCTTTTTTTCCCCAAACAGAATGAAATGTGCACATGTCCACAGATCACCATTTGTTTTTCTGTGTTTTTGTTTTTTGTATGCCACGTGATGACTTTCAATAAAAACGCAATCTTGTCTTTTTAGTTTCATTTAGTCTGCCGTGTAATCTCTTCTTTTTTTATCTTTTGCTTTTTATTTATGGTGAGATTTTTGGTCCGACAACAGCAGGTTGTAAAAATATCACAAGGGTTTGCTTACAACATACTGTAGCACTCTCCAGATAACAAGAGAAAGAAAGCCCTTCCAGAGTTACTGCATGGGCACTGCCCAGCAAACCCTCGGATCAATTACAATGTATTACAATAGCAGACAGAAATACAACCTGGGTCTGTGCTCTGTCTGCACTGATAACTGATAGATAAGCACCTGAGGGATGGCTGAGAGAAGCACCTGGCCAGAAACACATCTCAATGCTGTCAATAAATTACTCTGCTGGGACTGTTCTTCCCTGGGTATGGCTACACGATCGGCGGGCACAAGCCACATCCCAACCTCCTGTGCAGTCCATCTAGCTGTCCGCCGGGAACGACAAGAGGGAGAAAAAGCAGCCGTTCTGGATACTGCGGTAGAAAAAAAAAGGCCTAGCTTTCTACCATTCCCCACCACGCTCTTCACTTTCCGCAAGCCCTTCAGTAACCCCACGAGTAGGTGCAATTTCAAAACTCTGATCACCCCTTTGCTTATCAAGGAGCACTCAGAGCTCAAATGTGCGACACTGGTGCAGATGTGCCAGTGATCGGCGGTCAAAAGGATAAGTGGAAGAGTGAATTTCCACTGCAGAGAGGGTACAAAGACAAAGAGATCAGCGATAAGACAGAGAAGTGCACCCATATCGACTGCTGTCACTTAGGAGCATGTAAGGAGTGTATTAAGGATTAGAGGGGATTAGTCATATCAGATCACTAGAGGGTTATCAGTGGTTCGCAGCTCCACAACGAGGAGCTCCGGCCGCTCTGTAACAAGCACCCCACCGCCCTCGTATAAGTCTTAATATTAACCCATTAAGTTGGACAATTTATGAGTTTGGAAAAACAATTAAGTCTGTGATTTTTATTAGGAGCTTGATTGAGTGCCTCTTCCCCGGTGTCTTGACACGACCAAACTTTACCCCCCTCCGGAGAGCGGGGGCCCCACTCCAAATATTACCGTGAGATTTAAGAGCAAAAGCAACACACATTAAAACAGCTCAGAGCTTATTCCATGCGCGCTTCCACACAAAACCAATTTAGTTTCCATTGATCGCTTTTCAAGCAATTAGATTTCCATTGATGGAAAAAAAGTAGAGGCTGCTTGTATGAGACGGGGAGGTCAGTGGGTGGAGCTGTGATGTTGATTTGCACGTTTATTCAGGCCGTTCGACCACCTCCTCTAACCCCTGACAGATCCCTGGCTCCCTCCCTCCTTCCCCTCTAGCCCCCTCCCGTCCCCACCTTCCGGACAACAAATAATTCACCCAGCATGAAAAAATGCTTGGCATCAGATTATATATCCGTCTTTATTTCCGATATTGCCTCTTTGTTTCTGCAAACTTGGCTGATTTTCTAAATTGTGGAGTATTGACTGTTTCAGAGCCTGACAAGCGAGTCTGAGGTAACACATTGGAGGTAATGATATCCCAGCGACGGGAGAGGCAGTGGCTGGGGCAGCACTGGACGATGGCCAGGCCCTGTAACCATTAGTCTCCTCAGGAGCCAGAGTCTGTTCGGTTCCAGCACGCCAGAGCTTGCCATCGGTCCAAAACGGTAACCCAACTCAACCAGAAAACCACCAGAACCCCTCCCATGTGCCCCCACTACAGACAGAAATGCATTCAGGAATCACTTCCTTTCATACAGCCAAGGTCATTCCTCATCTTTCTGTAAAATCTACACCGTGCTCCACCCGTTTTCTCCAGTCTGCCATGCACTTGTTGTGTAAAACTGGCCCGGTCTGTTGGCCTGCTTACAAAGCATAAAATAGGAGTTATCACCCAGTTTGTGTTATATCTTCTTAGCCTATGCAAATTCTATGAAATTTTAAGCAAAAATAATGAATCGGGTTGACAAATTGGTCAAAGATGGATTATCACAGGCTGGTATATGTCAACGTTTAATTTGTCAATTCTCTTAATCCTAATCTGCCACATAGTGGAGGAACAATCCCATTTTCAAAAATAAGTCTCAAAAAGGTAAAAGGGGTGAAAAGTAGATTCAAGGTATAAAACAGGAACACTGCATGCCATTAATGTGAAAGTGGAGTTTCCCAGCGTGCTCCCAGAGGAAATCCACCTTTCTCTAAAGCCTGGGGATTTTGACAAATGCCTTTCTCAACGCCAGCAAAGGAGACAAATGTTACATTTAAACAGAAATACTTAATTTCCGCTTTTGGTGACTTGCAGCAGATATCATAATCAACAGAGGCCTACCACGCTCAGTGAGCCTGCTAAGAACCAGATGATCGCCTCCTCCACTCAATCCATCAAGTATGATTGGAGAAAGAAAAGGTTCAAAAATTTTGAGTTGCACCCACGCAGGAAGAGTAATTACCCTTGTGCCAGTCGCTGAGGTGTTCCCGTGACACCTCGACCTCTTTTATCATGCGCCAGATACTCATGGGGGTGTCAGCGCGGCGTGACGGAACCAGCACCCCCATCTATGTTCCCCTCACTCACTGCACCGGAGGAAGACAAATATGACGTACGAGCGTCCCTAACTTTTAACAAGCAAACTTAGCCCGGGACCCAGAAACATAATGTCCTTCATGTGTTGAGGAAATCCGAAAACACAAAACGGTCCAGATATTTGAAGGATGGTATCTCTGCTCCATCTTTAAAGACCAATTGGTTGATTTTTGTCATTATCTTGTCACATCAACCAATGTTGGTGGTGCCTTAGGGGTATGACTCACCGTCAACTTTTGATAATATGCATTGAAGAGGTTTTTTGTACTGTAAAAAAGGTGCTATGCACAGCATTTGGAACATGAATACATCATTGTCAAATTAATTGTGATACATTTGTTTACCTCACTTGTATACAAATGAGACATTAGAGGAATCCAGCTCATGCCACTGAAAGGTTTGTGGTAGTGGTTGACGTTGGCTTCTTCAGATTAAAGTTGTGTTCCTTAAGTTATATGAGAAAGTAGTAGAAAGCAAATGATTAAAAGGCACTGTGGGAAGGACTTTTGACTCTCAACTTGCACTGACAGAACAGTGCCTCTACCAGATTAATGCTAGCCTAGAAATCCAGACCCAAACGAAAGGTTAAGGTTCTGGCATTGAGTAATGAAAGTCGCCAATCTCGAGGGGCGGCACCAAGCGTGCATTTGAAAATCTCACTGCACGAATTGGATAACACTACGATCAATCACAACAACACACAGGGTGACGTATCCAGAGCCCATACGCTTAGCTACCAGCGGAGCTAACTGTTAGATTGAACTGTCATCTGTTTAGCTCGCCTCTGGCCCGCCTACATCTGATAAACCGATGTGATTGGTGCAGCTCGGCTACAAGAGTATAGTTAATGAGCAGCTTTACTCGATGCATGAGTAACTCTTGAGTAACTTTATTCAAATTTAATTGTCTAAGGCGGCACAAACTGCCAGGCGGAGCAATGGCACCTCTGCAAAATAGCCTCAGGAAGGAACTTGTTTTGGTGGAACATGTGTACGCTCAAAGGTGTTTTAGCTCAACTCAGATTGGACAGATAGTCTAGCTAGCTGTCTGGATTTACCCTGCAGAGATCTGAGGAGCAGGTAACCATAGTCCTCATAGTTACAAAAGGCCCACGCAAAGAAAGCGAGGTATCGGACATCCGGCCAAAAGGAAAGACATCCGGTGGAATTTCGGGCGGCAATAGAGCAATCCCAGAAGTGAAAGGTCGTGGATATGGACTAGGTGTAATAACTGTACTTACAGCTCACATGATAAAGTACGATGTCCAAGAAATCATTCCAATAGTGCAAACAACAGAGGAGTGCCATTCTCAACACTCTCAAAACTGCTGTTTCTTTACTCATCAGTTCCATTTTGCGGTTTTGTTTTCTTACCGCTGTTAAGATACCGTCAATCAATATTATGATTATGACATGATCTTCTTGCACTGATGGATTCAGTGCTGCTGAAATGTACTTTATACTAAAATTATCAAAACAAAGGGTAAACACAGTGGATTTATTAAGTTAGCATGAAGAGTGTTGTTGTATTAGCATGTCACCGGGCCTGGGTTCTCTATGTCTGAGGTAAATAAAGGCATCTCTTACGGGCATTTATGCTACGCACCAAATCCTACACAGTGAAGGCTCATCATGTAAGGTTTTTACAGAGTTTCACCAAAATGACGTTATAAAAGGAGAACACTGGTTGAAGCTGATGTTAACGTGATTTAATGACCACAATGCAAATGTCTTTTGTTTCCCGGTGCAAAAATACACTGTTCACTCCACGGTAAATTAGTCGCTTAATACCAGGATAAAAAATGGGGACAAAGCACTAATGAGCTGCTGTATAATATATTACACAGCAGTCCCTCTAAGTAGAAAACAACACATGGCTAAACTACAATTTTCACCAAAATTTTCCTTTCAGTTCTTAAATGCAAACTTGACCCATTTTCTAATGTTTGAAATGAACACCAATCCATTGCTTCCTTTTGGCAAATAAAATGGGAAAAATATGAGCATTTCACATCAGGCCACCAATTTCCCCAGTGATGGTCTTACGTGCTTCTGGTTATTCAACGATTTCTTAAAGTTAAGGTGGTAATGTGATATTGATGTCAAAAATGTGGCTATGTTAAATTGGAGTTTGCAAAAACAAAGAGACGACTGATGTTTTTCAAAACAGGAGAGATAGTCCCCCCCCCCCCGAAACATCAAAGACGAACAAACTTGAGAGTTGCATTTAAAATGTCCGAGCGCGAGGAGGAGAGAGACGAGGAAGGACGTGCAGAGGCAATAACAGTAAAGCAAACAGGCTGCTTGCCTTTGCACCACTGCTCCTTGCCTCCCTAGTGATACATGCCAGAGATAACAGCTTAATTTCAACCTCAGCACTTTTACTGCACTGTCCAAGGCATTCACTGCATCGATGTATCAATGTACCGCCATGCTAGTCACTCTCCACTGCGACAACTAACAATTTTTCCATGATGGAAGCTCTCAGAAAAGGTGCCACGGTTTAGCTTGCACACAAGGCCGCCCCTCCTCTGATGGCTTTGGTCTGTGGAGACTCTGCTGGCTGTTTGTTTCTCCGATAACAGGTCATAGGGCAGACGTTTGATTGAATCCCCACACTGTGACGAGTGAAGGGGCCGGAATTGTTCTTGATTTTTTGCTGCAGAGGCTCTTCCCTCTGCGAAATGTTTCCTCCTTTGCCTTGAAAAAGGCAGGTGCTGGAGCTACCTCAACTGTCCAAGATAAAAAAAAAAGAAAAAACAACATGAAAAAACATCAAAGAAACGGAACAAGGAGCCTGATATTCTTTATCTGAAGAGCTCCGGCCGACTGAGCCAGTAAACCATGCAGAGAAAGAGTAGAAGGCGTCTGTTGTTTTTCGCATTTAATGAGCAGGATTGGATCTACTGTATAAAGTGATATATTATGTACTTCGATCTACAAATAATCAAATAAGTACAATATACTTGCACCAAATGCACCAGTTCTCCTCCCCTGAATGGTGCATAACTTAAAATCAGAAAAGTTGGACTTCAAAGTGTTCCCTTTCATTTTAATCAATATTTCAAAAATCAAAAAAAAAGAAGCAAGAAAGCAGAAATGAAAACTAACCAATACTTCTTTTTAACAGCCACATTGGTGCTATTAATTGGAGCCCCTCACAGTCACGAGAGAGGATTTATAAAGAGATAACACTGACATCCCCTCTGGAGAGTTGACATGTCAGGTCCCAAAACACACGTCTCATAAACATGTGGTTCTGCTAAATTTAATTGCTAAATGTTTATCTCGCGAGCTGTAGCTCAACAAACAGAGTCCTCGAACCAAAGACTACTCTCAGAGCAATTAACGGTTAAATCTAAAACGTGTTACGATAGATTACATTCATGGCAAATCCTCCGTCAATTTACATTCACACTTCATGCTTCCCAGTGTAGAGGGAGACTCTGCACCACGCTGGCTGGGAAAGCCCCCGATCTGCCGAGCGCTGACCCTGCATGGCACCGACGGTGTGGCGAGCAAGCCGGACCGTTATTAACACTGACGTAAAGGGAGAGCTGCACGGGGTGCTTAGGCCACCGAGGGATCTGGGCACCAGAGGAGATCCACCTTGTTTGGGCGTCACGGTGAGAAATCAGCCACATCACACAACACCTCCATCTGTGGGGGGTCGCGAACGGGGCAGTGTTTAAAAGGGCAAACACGAGTTGAATGGAGAATAAGCTTGACTGCACGTTTTCTCTGTCCTCCGTTACAAAATAACAGATTTGCTCAAGCTGCCTGGTTGTTGAGATGCCATTCCACAAAGCTTTATTTCAAACAAAAGAGGCCCTTTATTTATTTTTTTCCATCGGAAACATAACTGGAAACGACGTGCTCTTTTTTTCGGAGCTCCCCATGCTCGCCGTCCTCCGTTATGACAGCACATCCTCTCTCTTAGCTCACACATCTTAAACATGAGTAATGATCTCACAACTTAAAAATAACACGGCTATACTACACTTTCACAGAGCAGTGGCAGCTGCATGTGTCTCCTGTTATCCTAAGGGGAAGTCAAAAATGAAATGTGCTTTTTATCATGTGTCATGAAGGCTCTTCATGCCTCCCCCCCCCCCCACTCACATCCACATCGAACCTTCCGTCAAAAAAATATTGCCAAATGTTGTAATTACGTGCCAAGTATCTGCGCCTTACATGGCTCGAGGCGTGGAGCAGTCCCGGGCCTGATACTTCAGCTTTATCATATTTAGTTTTATTTGAGGACTGTGGCAGCGCCGTTCCTCCGTCAGCCATAATTGAAATGAGGGAGGAAGATGTACAGGCTGTGTGCCCCACTCCTTGTAATCAAGCCCTTAGTCCTGTGCGCTTTGCCATTTTTCAAATTGAAAATCCTATCCTCACACTTACAATATGCAGCAAGTCCTCTTCATGCCTTAGCCCGTGGCTAATTAGGCATGAGAGGAAGTGTACTTTTACATGCTGAAGAGCCACGCATTAGGAATGTTGAGGCCTCAAACAGGGCCCGGATGCAGCAAGTGCACAAATCCAAATTCAAGATCACATACATAACAAACACGCGGCGTGCTGTGTAACTAATTTGTAATTTTTGTAGCAGGCGTGACATCAGTATTCAACAAGCGAGGCTATCCCTTTCCACATTAGCTGTGTGGGTCGTATGGGAGAGTGTGGTGTGTTGGAGGCGGATGGTAAAAAAAATAAAAAGTGACGCCGGGGGACTGATGGAGAAGTTGATGTATGATCCCTGGTGGCTGAGCTTGTTTGAAGCGTGGAGCCGGGCAGGTGATTCCGAGGCACGGCTCTTTAAACAGCGTAATGAGCCAGAGAGGACGCTGCCCCCCACCCCCCACCCCACAAAATCCCTCCACCCCCACCCACACAAAATCCCTCCACCCTCCCCGTCATATCATTTCCTGTTGAAATGATATGACCAGATTACAGTTACTGTTATTTTAATTTACATGCTAACTATCATTACAGACTAACACAATGAGTCACACCGATTAAAGCTCCACTGATCAATATTTTTTTGTATATCCGACGTATGAAGTGAGTCTGTGTGAAGAGAAGAGGTCGCTCACAGGGAATAAACCTACAGGAAATGATCACCACCTCTGCAGGTTTTTAGCTAATTGTTTTGGTATGCTAGCTGCCCAGCACCAGATGAAAGAAAAAAAAAAAAAAAAGAAAGTGGCTGATGAAGAAATTGAACATGCAGCTGCTAAAGTGCCAGATATGTTTCTCAGGAGTAGGTAGACATTACGTCAGGGGTACACAAGTGAAACCTAGTAAAATATAGTATGTCCTAGTCTCGCTTTGCCCGACCATCCACACGCTGCGGAACCGAGGAGGGTCTGGCTAGTCCACGCAGCATTCTGGGATGGAGAATAACATGTTCTGGGTTATTGGCATTTCTCTAAACCAATCACAATGGTCATGGGCGGAGCTAAACTCTGCATAGAGCTGCGTAAGATTTCCCTGCGGCACCGGAGCAGTCCCGGAAGTGGTGGAACATCGTGGATATACACTAGACCTGTCCCTACCTTTAAAACAGTCCGTGATGGAATGTAACTAAGTACATTTACTCAAGTACTGTACTTATGTACAAATTTGAAGTACTTGTTCTTGTACTTTACTTGGGTATTTTATTTTCATGCCACTTTGTACTTCTACTGCATTACATTAATCTGACAGCTTTAGGTATTAGATACTTTACAAATTAAAATGTTTGCATACAAAACACGTAGTTAATGAAATATGTTTCTTTTTTAAATAATTAAACTGCCAAAGACTATAAAGGCCTACACGGTCCAACTGATTAAACATTACTTCATTGACAGACAGAACTGTTTTCAGTTTCTAAAATATTAATATATATATGTGTGCGTGGCTCCTATCTGGAATCCATGTGTTAAAAAATTCAACTTCACATGATTATTTTGTGATTTTGCATGGCACAGTATATGCCCTGCCCTCTCCCTATATTGCGTAGTTGCATTGCAGGTCTTGCAGCCTTCTTGTAACACTGCCCTCTACAACGCTATACTTAAAAGCGCAGCCCTCACACTCCACTACCACAACGTCTGAAGACACTCCAACAGGTACGTACACAGAGGGGTGGCAAAGTGTTGGTGTAAAGTGTGACAAACACAAAGTTACTACAGATACAAAAGATGAGTATGACCGCAATGAGACTGGCCCTCATGCACGATTTACTGTGTGTCTGTTTGCTGACATATTTCTTTGGGGTGCCCAACTAAACACGGCAGCGGCGGCTCGGGGACAGAAACAAAGGGGGGGGGGGGGGGGGGGGGCACACGGGAGGAGAAAGATGGGCTACAAGCTTTCTGTGCAGCGTTTCATTGCTGCTGATAATATATAAATGCATGCACACATGGATGCCGCTCGTAAATGAATAAACACATACATCAATTTCAAAATCCAACGCATTTGAATTTCAAATGCAGCTGCCCTTTTTTTCCCTTCCTTTTTACGATATGTCTCATTTCTCCTGTAGAGATATAAAAAGGAGAGGGCTGAGAGGAAAAAATTAGAGGGGTGGGAGAGAACAAATGCTGTACGGAATTTGAGATTATGTATTTGGTTTGTGTGTTTCCCTCCTGTTTAAATCAAACGCGTGGGGGCCGTGCAGCCCCGGGCTTGTTGCTGGTGACAGTTTTCAGTGTTTCTAGTTCTCTCCTCCCCCTTTTCAACGACAGTCCAGAATTGAGAAGCGGGGTGGGAACGGGGTGTGGGCCTCTAGCGGAGGGGAAATAAATAGTCACTCTCACTCTCTCTCTCTCTCCCCCACCTCTCTCTCTCTTGCACTCTTTTTTCAGTGGCGTTTAAAATCAATTCATTCAGTGGACTGCTGACACAGCCCGGCCAAGAGAGCCCAGGATTTATGGCTCCCTCTAATGGGCATGCTCTGAACCAAAGCCCTGCCGTCAGCACAATCCTGCCAGCCACCCGTCCGCCCCACTCCCTCACTCCATCTAGCTTTTAAAGACGCAGGCACCCCTCCTCCTCCTCTCTGCACCGCCCCCCGATCTCCACTCAGAAGAAACACTCAAGGCCCTGAAAACGTAGAAATCTGGAGCATTTACCATAACATGACAAAAAAGGGACAACGTATACTTTATCTTCAATTGTTAACATTGCGTGAGTTCAATGCTTTCCTGTAGTGCTGAAAACAGTAACCGATACTGGGGGGGGGGGGGGTTCTCTGGCCTTGTACACAGGAAGCTTTTTTAACAAGTGGTGCTTCCCAGAGCAGTGACTAATAGCTCTCCATCTATTCTAATAGATATCGATCAATATGTGCACTATTTGCCATAACAGCATATTTTTGTTGTTGTTGGGAAGAACAGGAACTTCAGTTTCAAAGTCACATTTAATGTTACATTTTTCCTAGTGTTGTTATCATTGATATCCAGGCAAGGCTTTTTTTTTTTTGCTTCCCAGAGCAGTATATATCTAATATCGCTATCTAATTATTAACTATAATAATAATAATAAATCCAAGAGAAACGGGAACTGTATGACTCTGTCAACTTCAAGTTTAAACTCAAATCAAATGCAAGTGTTGGGGGGAGACGTTTGGCTTTAAATGTATTCTTATGATTATTAAAAATCTTGTGTGCTTCCCAGAGCAGTATTAATATCTATATCCATACCTTGTCTGACATACATACATATACATACATACATACAGACATACATAATACTACATACATACATACATACACACATATTCATAACCAAGTCTACTGTCATAGGATCTGAAACAATTTATGGCACAAGAAGAGAAAAAAAAAAAAAAAAAACCTGATTGAAAAGAGTCGCCTATGAACCCAGCCAGTCTAAAAGGTATATAAAAAGGATCATGGTCTGAATTGTGATGACAACATGAAGTCACTCCTGCGTGACACTTTCAGCGAGTTAGCGAGTCTCACCGTCTGAGGGAGTGTGTTTCTGGGTTGTATTTATGTCGGTGGCACTGTATGTGTAACACAATACGCCACGCTGCTGTTGGACCTGTTATAGCTTCAGGCAACCCGGCAATTTGCAGACAAAGACCTTTGCTTCAGCCCCAGAGCCTCTAACGTACATCCTTATCCATATTCCGGCTCTGCTCTGCAGCTTGTCATGGCGTTATGGGCCCTGAATTAGCTCCCATTACAGCAAGGCTCCAGCTCCCCCTAAAGTTAACCATAACTGACCATTTGCCGTGGCTTCATTATAAAGCCATGCATGTAAAATCAAGTCATGTCCCCCCGGCCGTCCCAATCCATTTCAAATAATACAATCCCCATACCCACTCCCAGACCTATCTCCATCTTCTCTCTCTTACTTAAGTTCAACCTCTCCTTGTTTCATAAATATGATCTGATTATTAAATAGATTGCACACCTTGTTAGCAGAGGCGTTTATATATTGATAGTGGGGCTTTAAGACGGGCAACCCTCCTTTATGATTCAAAGCGATTGTGGCCTTGCCTGTTCTCCGGCCTTTTTTTAATAAGCTCTGCTGCATCAGTGTTCCTTTTAAGTGAACACACTCCCCTGCTGCATGCAAAGGCAAAGATCAATACCCATACCTGTAGAAGAAAAAAAAAGAAGAAGAAATTAACAGGAATCACGGCCAGGATTTCTCCTTCTAAGGAATAAGAGGCGAGATAATCAGTAACAATCCTACTGTACGAGGGAAATCCAAAACAGGAAGCAGCTTTTATGTGCCAACCTGTAGGGGAGCTACAGGTCAGCCGTGAAATTCAGCACCGATAAGTCCACCGCAGCTTTAAACTAAACCTCTTCCAATGTCTCGATCATCAGAGACTACGCTATGCAAATGGGTTATTATAAACAGAAAAGAAGAAAGGCAGAGTCTTTGAGGGTAAATTAATTCATTATAATCCTCACTCCTCTGCTGACTGATGGAAGATTTCTCGTGTATCGCTGATTGGGGGGGGGACCTTCTACTGTACTCAGGGAGCTCAGATGTGGGAATAATACTGGGTCATATCGCCCTTAAATGAAAATCATAGTCGCCCATTTACCGTGAACAAAGTCCACGTAAGAGGGTAAAATGTAATACTGTGCTTGAGGAATGTAATTATCATTTAGCGCGTCCGTGAGCTGTGTTTGACAGGGCCTGAACTGCGTGAAAAACTCATTTTCATTTTTCTTATTATATCACGATTATACAAACATTCTTAACCAGTGGCCACAGCAGCAGCAAATTATTGCAAATTAGCCCCATATTGCCAGTTTTCTGTAGTGGAAGCAAATGAAAAAGCACTAGAACTCCAGTGTTTGTTCCATAAATCAGGCGAATGCCGCACCTGTTGAGAATGTAAATAGCTGCGCTATTTGATTAAACTCTTAATCAAAACATTTGAACAGCTTTCTCTCTCCCTCTTTCTCTTTTTTTGCTTTTGGGTTGTTTATCCTCTGGTTTTCTTGCTCAGCGTTGAGTTTCGGTCTCTCCTCTCACACCACTGCAAGTGCAGTTTCTATGGGTGGTGACGGGGGAGACATAACACCACCAGCTATACGTGGGGGCACGGGAGGTCCATCATACCAAGCCACAGTGGTGATCACGGCAATAATATAGAACTATAACAGAGCAATTAGACTAATGGAAAACGTCCTATTTCTCCGGTGTGCTGCAGCTAGATGCGCTACGTGCCCCGCGGCCCCTCCCCCCCCGGAGATGAGGCTGGAGATGAAGTAGAGAGGAGGTAATGGCGGAGGCATTGATCCTCGCAGCCACTGCTATATAGCCCCGCAGAGGTTGGGCGGGGAGGCAGAGGACTCCATCTGGGGAGAGATCACGCGGGCCTGGGCTCTCAGGCATATGGATAAGAGTCCTTCTCTAGTCTTCCGCTTCTTAACCAGCACACATTAGTGCAATATGGTCGAATAGGGGAGAGCAAAGGCATGCATGCATACAGGCTTTATAACAGTCAGGGTGCATCCACAGCGATAGGGCGTTCCCTCAAAATGGGGGGTACTTGGTTACTCGTGTAGAACAGAGCGTAGGTTTTGTTGTGGGGCATTTTGCTTGAAGATGGTCTAGTACAGAAAAGCTGCTTACTATTAAGCTTCATATATATTTTATATGCAAGTTAGACAGACGGCAACAGTATTTTAACATTTGTGGGACACATTATAACCGGGGGTCGTGGCAGCGTGGTAAGAGTTCACCGCTGGATGTCAGCAAAGACAAGAGACGAGCGTGATGTATGCTCCTGTGTCGAGTCGACGCCGTGGCTGCAGACGCAGGTAGGCTGGAGTCAGTACTCGCTCTAATCGCCGTCACTCTCGCACTCGCTCTACCACACACTCCCCACGGACACACACATGCCGGCCCTGCTATTCTCTTAAAGAGATCAATCCGCACACCAACGCACAAGTATAAACTTCAGGCCACTTATGTACGGCAAAAGATCTGCGTGGAGCCTTTGCACAACCATAAATCAAGCTTTACTGTTAAGTAAGGGAGACAACGGTTTGCTTCCGGTTTCCTACTAGACAGAGAACATAGGTTTCTTTTCTTAACTTTAAAAAAGTAGTTTCTTTAACTCAAACTATGGCCTTACCCTAACTAAGTTGTTTGTATGCTTAAACGTAACCAACATGAACTTAGCGAACATCTGGCTGACACTTGTCACTGGTTTTCAAACTGCAAAATCAGGTTGGTTTCTTTGGGAATTGTTACCATAGACGATGCACCAAAATAGGGTTTTGAGTAAAATAAAGAAGAAAATACTGTAGGTCATGCAGTTACAGATGCTTCATATGAGCTGCACCTAGTTTTAATAGTTAATGAGGTTTGGGAGTTTCAAGAAAAAGGGAGTCTTAAAAATCTTACTTTATATATCTCCACTATTTTCTGGAATCTCAAAGCAAATTGAACATTTGGACTCCAAGCTTGGGTTTGGGCAGTGTGAACCTAAACAACTCAAATAAATCTTCCCACCACGGCTCAGTCCAGAGAAAACAAACTTAAACTAGAAGTGGGGGTAACTTAAGCCACTGACGGTGCACGACGCACAGACATGAGGGGCTAAAAGGTATCGTTGAGAGGCTCACCTGCCCAGCTGGGGGTCTCCATGTACAGGTGAAGCCGGTCTGGCTGAAGCTCGGTCACTCAACTCGCTGCTGCTGCCACAGGTGCTGATGAACCTGCAGAAAGAGAAATAAATAAAGAAAAAAAAACAAAAAAACTGACTGCAGTAGAAAGAGGGTGGTATGTGGGTAATAACACATTCAACACGTAAACTGGTTTCTATGGACTTGGCACTAGGCTCCCGTCAGCCATTGTATATTTTAGCCTATAGATAAAGCTGCCGAGGCTAAACTTTATCCAAAACTCCATTTCTCAGTCGAGCGTCAATTTGGGAGCTTGCATGCTACCACTCCTTCCTTCTCCAATGTCTTGGAAATGCTGTCGTTTGCACAATTCAAATCACCAGGATCAAAAGATATTTGAAGAGTAGCCTACGTATTCACTCTGGAATCTTTGCTAGAGCCCTCCAAAGGCATAGGTGGGGTTTGACATTCGAGCCAGGGGGCAAAAAATAAATAAATGAATAAACTCATTGTAGCAGCTTTAGACTGGCCTACCACTTGGGGAACAAGCACAAGCACATATGGACAAAAAAATTAATAAATAAACATATATATGTCTATTTATATAATAACATATATATGTCTTTTTTTATATATACAGTGGGTACGGAAAGTATTCAGACCCCTTTAAATTTTCACTCTTTGTTCATTGCAGCCTTTTTCCAAAAATCAAAAAAGTTCATTTTATTTCAGTAAGTGTACACTCAGCAACCATCTTGACAGAAAAAAACAGAATTTAGAAATGTTTGCATATTATTAAAAAACAAAACTGAAATATCACATGGTCATAAGTATTCAGACCCTTTGTTCAGTATTTAGTAGAAGCACCCTTTTGATCTAATACAGCCATGAGTCGTTTTGGGAAAGATGCAACAAGTTTTTCACATCTGGATTTGGGATCCTCTGCCATTCCTCCTTGCAGATCCTCTCCAGTTCTGTCAGGTTGGATGGTAACGTTGGTGGACAGTCATTTTCAGGTCTCTCCAGAGATGCTCAATTGGGTTTAAGTCAGGCTCTGGCTGGGCCATTCAAGAACAGCACGGAGTTGTTGTGAAGCCACTCCTTCGTTATTTTAGCGGTGTGCTTAGGGTCATT
This sequence comes from Etheostoma spectabile, assembly GCF_008692095.1. Classification (NCBI taxonomy): domain Eukaryota; kingdom Metazoa; phylum Chordata; class Actinopteri; order Perciformes; family Percidae; genus Etheostoma; species Etheostoma spectabile. The sequence continues at coordinate 7,929 of NW_022605089.1, read as the reverse complement.
GTCTTGTTGGAAGGTAAACCTTTGGCCCAGTCTGAGGTCCAGAGCACTCTGGAAAAGGTTTTGTCCAGGATATCCCTGTACTTGGCCGCATTCATCTTTCCCTCGATTGCAACCAGTCGTCCTGTCCCTGCAGCTGAAAAAACCCCCACAGCATGATGCTGCCACCACCATGCTTCACTGTTGAGACTGTATTGGACAGGTGATGAGCAGTGCCTGGTTTTTCCACACATACCGCTTAGAATTAAGGCCAAAAAGTTCTATCTTGGTCTCATCAGACCAGAGGATTTTATTTATCACCATCTTGGAGTCCTTCAGTGTTTTTTAGCAAACTCCATGCGGGCTTTCATGTGTCTTGCACTGAGGAGAGGCTTCCGTCGGGCCACTCTGCCATAAAGCCCCGACTGGTGGATTGCTGCAGTGATGGTTGACTTACTACAACTTTCTCCCATCTCCCGACTGCATCTCTGGAGCTCAGCCCACAGTGACCATTGGGTTCTTCTTTGCCTCTCTCACCAAGGCTCTTCTCCCCCGATAGCTCAGTTTGGCCGGACGGCAGCTCTAGGAGGGTTCTGGTCGTCCCAAACGTCTTCCATTTGAGGATTATGGAGGCCACTGTGCTTTAGGAACTTAAGTGCAGCAGAATTTTTTTGTAACCTTGACCAGATCTGTGCCTTGCCACAATTCTGTCTCTGAGCTCTTCAGGCAGTTCCTTTGATCATGATTGTCATTTGCTCTGACATGCACTGTGAGCTGTAAGGTCTTATATAGACAGGTGTGTGGCTTTCCTAATCAAGTCCAATCAGTATAATCAAACACAGCTGGACTCCAATGAAGGTGTAGAACCATCTCAAGGATGATCAGAAGAAATAGACAGCACCTGAGTTACATATGAGGGTCACGGCAAAGGGTCTGAATACTTATGACCATGTGATATTTCAGTTTTTCTTTTTTAATAAATTTGCAAAAATTTCTACATTTCTGTTTTTTTCTGTCCAAGATGGGGTGCTGAGTGTACATTACTGAGAAATAAAATGAACTTTTTTGATTTTTGGAAAATGGCTGCAATGAAACAAAGAGTGAAAAATTTAAAGGGGTCTGAATACTTTCCGTACCCACTGTATATATATATATATATATATATATATATATATATATATATATATATTATACACACACACACACACACACACACAAATATATGTATATATGTTTATTTTTAAAGCAGATTTTAAATTACATTGTAACAATTGGCCCTTCTGAAATCTATTCTCCACACGGCTGTCTTGGAACGCAATAGACAGACGGTGGCGGGATGCCCCGGCACTTAAATTCAACTAAAATGTAACAGTGAACAATCCGTGTTTGACCTACAGTCTGTTGCGATACCTCTCCAAACGCAGAAAAAAGCGCTATCACACCATGAAACGTTAAGACCCGTTAAGAAAAAAGATCTGTATTTTGCCGTAATCCAATGACATGAAAAAAAGTAATCACAGCGCTCAGTACGTCCACAAAAAGGGTCCGTGTATCCAGCAAGGCCTACGCACGCCGTTTAAACCAAGTGAATATACCGTATAAAGTCCAAATCTACACAAAACGCACAATCATTTAGTAAGCTGTCAGCCAATGTATATACATGGCATTGAGACAACCTTTATTGCAACTTTGGTACGGCAAGATGTCCACACTAGGGCAACAGTAATTTCGTTTTTAGCCTCCTACTGCTTCCATCGTCGGCAGGTTTTTTTATTAAACCAGATATAAAATCAGATGTATTACCTACCACATTTAGTTCTTTTGGGTTATATTTAAAAAAATATCTGACTGAGAGCTACATGGAAAAATATGCACCAAACAACCACTTTGAAATGTTGCTGTTTTCATAAATACAAAAGTCGGCTGACCACCATCCCAGACTAAAAAATGTTGGGTAACCCTCCTCGTGCATGAATACTGAACGGTCCCTTATCCATTAATGCAATTACACCATTAACCCCATCATATAACATTTAATGTATATAGAATAATGTAACTGTGAACTGCAAATTACACATAATGCACTTTCACTACTACTGCTACTACTGTGATAATACTGTGAATGCCAGAATTTACTTTATATTTTGGAATTCAACTTTGATTTACTGCCCAGTTCAACGCTTTGGATATTTTTTTGGCCTTCATTTATAGAGTTAGATAAGAAGATTATGTCTGGTGGTTAAGTACGTAACTGAGGTCAACATGTGATTAGCCTAGCTTAGCATAAGCTCTAACTACATATACACCTCTAACTTTCATTAATAAACGTCATGCAGCCCATTTGCCCACTACTTTGCCTCCAGCCAGCATGGGCTGTCTGATTAAGCTGGTGAGTTTTTATTTTAGTCTATGTTCAGGCAAAATGCTACCAAACCTGGCAACCTCACTGTGATAGATCCCAGCTGTACTTCGCTAAGAAACGTAGAGTGAAATATTCTTTTAAGTCATGGATCTAAAAACTACTTTTTTTTACTGTTAATGATTTCTCAACAACAACAAAGAGCATCTCTCTGAATTTAGCGATGTAAAAAGTACCGATGGCAGGGCTTCTTATAATTATGTTTGGTACATCGGCTTTTATTTCACTGTCAACAGATTTAGACAGGTGCTACTGCATTTAAGTAACAACATTATCTGGCAGTGATTTTATTTTTTTGTTCAGGTTGACTAATTGAGTGCATGACTGTGTCTGAATATGCATTTGCATCAAAGTCTAACGACATTTTAATCTCGTGAGTGAACATTACAGCCCACGTGTGGGTCTGTGATGCAGCCCATACATACATACCTACATACATAATACATACACATACATACATACATACATACATACATACATACATACATACTACATAATACATAATACATATATACAGCAGCTTTCTGCCTCAGTGTGGGACTGCTCTAATACTGCCGCTGGTTTTTATGCTGACTTGTCTATCTTTGCAGGTCTCAGGTTGGCTGTTGCCCAAAAGCCCAGCCGGTGAACCGCAGAGAAAGTGCATTGATTTCATCCTTTCTCCCACTACCGCCTTCCTCCCCCGCCTGCACCTGATTAAGCAGTTGCAGGGAGCCATGCCAACACAATTTGTCATTTATCAAAAGTAATTAAAAGCAATTTCTTTTTCTTGTTGATTGGGAATGACTAATTGTCGAGTCTGTGAAAACGTGGGGAATAAATAAAACAGGGTAGGATGAATTTTACATAAACTCAGAGGAAAAACATAAATGCTGTAAAATGAGGCCAGACATCTGGCTCTGTGATTTCTCTCTACATGATTATGACTGCAAAACTGAAACAGTTGTTTAGCGCATTCTGCTATACAACCATAGGCAGTAAATAATATATTAGAAACAGCATATTGACTAGCCGACTTAAAAGGCTGTTTTCACTTCATGTGTCTGAACACAAGAGTGGGAGGAAAAATACAACCACTGGTTGGTTACTTGTTAACAGAAAAAAAAAATGAAAAATACTGCCCCACTTGTGCCAAAGGAGATATTTGAGCCGGTAAATCGCAATTTTTTAGTGTGAGAGGAAAAACAAGATAGAAGGTACAGAGAAGAGAGGGAGAGGAGCAGAAGCCAGTCTCCTGCAGAGGTTACAGTACGTCTAGCCAATGAAACCAGGCATACCGTTTCAACATTATCGGTAACAACCTCTGAATGCACCATTACCTTCTAAGGGCAGAATGAAATGTCAGAATTGATTCGAGAGGGAATGGTTGAGATATAAGTGGGCAGCTAAGGTGGCCATTTTGTTTCCGTGGCTCTTTATTCAGTGTCCCTGGATCATTAGCAGACAGCAAAAAAAAATAAAATAAAAATAAAAAAAATGAGCTGGAAGAACATAAAGGAGGTGCGGGCGGCCATCACACGTGTCTCCGGTGACAGCATGTGAAATGAAAACAGAAAAATACTCTCTTCCCCCCCCCCCCCCCCCCCCCCCCCTCTCCCCCACATCACACACGCCAAAAATAAAAGGGAAAAAACAAAGGCATGTGGGAAACGCCAGAGGACTCCTTTAAATTTCCCACCACTTTGTAAATAACTTTAGCTGCACAAATACCTGGCTATGCTCTGAGCGGATAAAAACCTTTTCTAGCCAACAATTTATTCTCTGCCAACAAATGGAGCCGTTGCTTCAATGAGACGATTTCAATATCCCTTTGAAAGCTGCAGATGGACAAGCAATACTATCATTGCCTGGGAACACAAATAATTGGGCAACAGTGGGAGAAGCCTACATTCACGTCTCTGCTGACAGAGAGCCCAGCTCGGAATATCTAACTGAGCGTCTCACTTTCCTGCCTTTGGTTTACATTTCCATTTATCAATAAAAAAAAAACTCAATTACTTATGTTACCTAACATGTATGGTTATTAATGTTCTAATTATGCTTCTCCCTCTAATCCTTTGCCTTGCAATTTGGGTGAAATATGTCTGAACACCACGGCGAGTCCCCTGGAAGTGAGAACTGAATAGGAATGTATGTGCAATAACACACCTTCTCCTGGGAGCCATCTGACAGAGAGAGAAAGCTTGTCATAGTTTGTCTATACATGGGGATTTATTCCAGCTCAGTGAGCATGTGTTATCATATAGCCTACTGTCTTTGTTCGACATGCATTTCGAAGCAGAAAGTGACTAATCAGCTCTCGCTAGCAACAGAACAGATGTAACAGAGGAAGCTGACAACAACAAGAAAAGAAAAGAAGAAGAAAAAAAACACAGCCGAAAAGAAGGCAAAATACCTCTGGCCAGCTCTTCTTATCTTCTTGTGAAAGGCTATAGGTATGACAGCTTTAGAGGTATGAAATAATGTCGGTGAGAGCCTTGAGGAGCCCTGCAGAGAGGCTGAGAGGGTCCTGTACTGCCTCAAGCAATGAGTGTTCTTCAAGGCTTTTCCTCAGAGCACTTTTTACAAGAGCACAAATTAGGTGTAAGGAATGCCTGTGTCGGCAGGCGCACCCAGCATGCACACGAGAGAAAAGGGGGGAAAAAAAATAAATAAAAAAAGGGGCAGAAACTTGGGTGACAGTGAAGAAACGGAGGGCGTCGTAAAGTGCGGAAAATAAGCTCTCACTTTCAAACGTTTACGGCGGCTCAAAATCTGATGATACCTCTCATAGCTTTAATCTTTAATGTGAAAATTAATCATCCCATTCATTATTTTAATAGCTGTCATTTTTCTCTCCCCAAAGTGATGATTTATAACCATTAAGACCTGCGTAGCTTGTGTGAGAGGGATTTATCGTAATGTTTGCACCAGGTAGCCTCCAACCATATTTCATTACTCTGACAAGCCATTAAAATGCCCTGATTAAACAACAGCTCTGAGGTCAGTGTGTAAGGCTGGTTCTTTACCCGAGCAGGAGCGAGCGGCGCAGCCATGCAGGCGGGGACCCGTAGCCTAACAAAGCCCTTTCCCCCGGTTCCCTCCAGACTGGAGATCTCTATCGGTGGTGCTGTGCAAGGCGACAGGGGTGGATGAGAATAATGTGCATGCACAGAAGAGCTACAATGAAATAGAGTAAGAATGGGGGCTATTATGCCTTTTTCCCCCTTAGAGGATTGACACTGTGATAACTGTGCACTTAAGGGAAAAAAACCTTCCCTAAGATGCTCTCATATCCATCCATCTGTTGTGTTTACTGTCATGTTCCAGGAGATATTTGGATCATGTGTTGCTATTGGGCCCTCAGGGGCCTGTTGCACGAAACAGGATAAAGGATTAAGCCGGGATATTCAAGTTATCCTGGCTGAATTTAGCTTTGACTTGGTTGCATGAAACAGGTTGAATTAAACCTAGCCAAGTAACCAAGGAGATTTATTCTTTGCTTGTCTTTTCTAAAGGATGTTTGTGTTACTCCTCAATATGTAGGCCAAATGTTTTTTTTTTTATTATAGCTTACTTGGTTTCATAACCTTCTCAATAAGTCTTACATCATGGACCAATAACGTGGCCTATATGCGTATTTAGTGTAGTTTACATTCATCACACCGGGAACACCACAATGCTCTTAATCTTTCTTTTGGTGCTGTCACTTGTCAGAAGAATAAAAAAACTGATATTGTTTACATATATGCTCACAGCGTGTATTGAAGTCACTTTTTTCTAGTTTTGTCCCTTTGATGGTTCTGTATGAACATTAATTGTACAACGATATTTAGAATTAGACTAAGCTTATAGAGATTTGTGCATATGGTTGTAAAAACATGTTCATGGGTTGGGAATAGGGTTTGAAATTAAGTCTAGAGTCCTTGGGCTACATTCCCGAGGAACAAATTCCCTCTGCTCACTTTCAAGGCAAAGTAGGCTAAATAATATTATATTTATTTATATTGTGCTTTACTTGGTAGGCTACTCAAAGACACTTTACAGTAAAACCAGCACATTTAGCACATAAAAAACAGAAACATGAAAACAGCATATTAAGAGCAATTAAAACCACAGTGTAGCCTACAACTTTGTAAAAATGTGGAGTGACTAGTAGGCTAAGTAGAGATTTTACAATCCCACACATTCAGTCGGTCCGCTATAGTCTGTTGGGCTTTTTCTCTCCGTTTGACAACAGCCGCGCATTTCCCTTTCTGCATATTCTATGCTTCCCCTCCTCGTTACTTTCCATTAGAGCTGCTGCTATTGGGTGAAAATATGGCGCATGCGTTTCTCCCTTTCTGCATCAGTAAATCTGGACCGATCCCGTGGTCTGCTTAAGAAAGCCGTGAACGTGCACTTATCCCAGCTATCTACACCTGGCTCAATGTAGCTTCATCTGTTCATCCTGGCTCGGCAAACACGAACCGATTAAGCCGCGATGTGCGGATCACACCAAGTAAAGCTGCACTTTTTCACTTATCTGGATCTCTTTATTCTACTTTCGTGCGACCACGCCCCTGGTGTACCCACTTATCTATTCTACTTCTATTTCTGTAATTGACGTCCTACTGATCCTAAATGCAGGGGCGTGTTGAGCACATCTGGGGTAGAGGGGCCGCCACAAAACCAAACTCTACTTTGGCTGAAAAGAGTAAGCCTGCTATTGACGTAAAATGTTTTTAAAGTGTTACCAAACCCAAATATTGAAAAACTTAAAAGATTCTGTGATGAATTGCGTAAAAGTTTATATATTGTATATTTTTTTCAATAAGAAGATATACAATACTAGATTGGTTAAATTTGATCTACTTACTGGTAACACAGCTACAGTTGGGTCCATAAATACTGAGACATCAACACTAATCTTTTTGGCTCTATACACCGCCACAATGGACTTCAAATGAAACAAACAAGATGTGCTTTAACTGCACTTTCAGCTTTAATTTGAGGGTATTTACATCCAAATCAAGTGAACGGTGTAGAAATTACAACAGTTTGTATATGTGCCTCCCACTTTTTAAGGGACCAAAAGGAATGGGACATTTGGCTGCTGAGCTGTTCCATGGCCAGGTGTGTGTTGTTCCCTCATTATCCCATTTACAAGAAGCAGATAAAAGGTCTAGAGGTCATTTCAAGTGTGCTATTTGCATTTGAAATCTGTTGCTGTCAACTCTCAGTATGAGATCCAAAGAGCGTTCACTATCAGTGAAGCAAGCCATCATTAGGCTGAAAAATCAAAACAAACCTATCAGACAGATAGCAAAAACATCAGGTTTGGCCAAATCAACTGTTTGGAACATTCTTAAATGAACGCACCGGCGAGCTCAGCACATCAAAAGCCCCAGAAGACCACGGAAAACAAAACTGTGGTGGATGACCAAAGAATTCTTTTCTGGTGAAGAAACACATTTCAAACAGTTGGCCAGATCAAGAACACCTTTCCAGGAGGTAGGAGTATGTGTGTCAAAGTCAACTATCAAGAGAAGACTTCACCAGGGTGAATACAGAGG
>NW_022605088.1:0-17968 GCF_008692095.1 Etheostoma spectabile | reverse complement strand
TTGCAAGCCACTGTTTGTAAGCTGCTAAATTAATGTCTACGTAATATGTAAATTGAATGCATCACTATGGGTAAAGTTTACAAATGACTGAACAAAGTAAAGTATTCAAAATACTTAAATGGCAACGAAGACAATCTTAAACCTAAAACCCTACCGGTGGCGGTCATATTTCAGGTTCAGACCATGTTTTTAAGTAGCTTCATAAACATGTTAAATTACTGATACAAATTGGCCCGCATGCCTGATGAGAAAAGAAAAGCTTTCGAACACAAATCATCACAGAGAAACACCTTATCCACACAAATGTTATGAGCATTGAGAGACTGAGGTGAGCAGATTGGCCAGGTTTGCGTTTTCTAACCTTAGATTGTGCACGGGGCCCTCATTGTTGTCGAAATCCCATATCAAAGGTGGCTGCTTGAGCTGTCAGAGGATGGCGACAATGAGCGAGTCTCCTTTTCCTCCAGCGGAAAGACGGAAGACAGGCTTCCCTGGATTCATCCTCAGAGTTCTCCTCCGATACGGATCCCACAATGAAGTGAGAGTGCAAGCCCGCAACAGCCGGGTTCTTCTTGGCAGCAGCCGTTCTGCTGTGCCATGTCTGGGCGACACGAACAGGCTCCAAACACTGGCAAGAAACACAAGAGTGGCAGCAGCATTAGCAGGTAATAAAGGAGATAGAGAGTCCAAATACCAGGGTACATTGTGTCACAAGATGGCTTTGGCTGACATGTGATGCTGTTTATCATGTTGCAAAAGTGAGTTACATAAACTTAAGTAGACTATCTTGAAAACCGATATTGCAACACTTGACAATGACTGGTAGCATCAGGACATTGTGCGTACAGGCTCTGGAAAAGTGGCACATTAAACATGCCCAAAACAGTTTGGAGTATACATAATGCGAGACTGATTTAATAATGACAATTATATGTAACAATGTTTGTACTGTCATCAGTAACCATACAGCTATCTAAAGGATTGTTTTACAACAATGTCTATGTAAAAATCATTATTCACACACATGGTCACATAAACAGTATAATCCTGCCTGCATGTGAGAGACACTTAAAGTGTGTCTGCCAATTAAAACAAATGCAAAATAAATGCTTTAGTCCATGCAATGGTCGAGACTATTGAATGACTACAACTGTATGTTGCATACATTTATTTTAGGGCATTTCACTCTGGAACTTTCTCGTTCATATATTTACCAAGGACGTCGTCAATACAATGTGATAACATCACCCTATGGAAACAAACAATAAGATGTCCCTAACTGCCACGGTGCTGTCAACTTGCCTCTGTCCCTTCCCGTTGCTACAACGCACGTGAAGATGCTCTTCACCTGTCGGGCAAGTGGAAGGAGGTAGCTAGACTTCGAGGTAAGACACACCTTAACTTACCTATCGCTAGCAGCTTGCGGGACCAGAAAAAACAAGCCGAGCAATGCGGCCACGCACACTGCAAACGTGAGCAAGGGGAACATCGTAAAAATGGTACAGATAACTGCATTAACAAACCGGAAACTTCTACCTCAAACTTATAATTTAATGGCATAGCATGGCATAGTTAACTATGGTAACGAACGTAGCGTAAAAAAAAAAAAAAAAACGTCAGCGTTACTGTCACGTCAAAGCTAGCTTCCCTACTGAGCAGAAGCCCCAGATAAGCTGAGGCGCAGATGCTAAAACGTTGGCGTTAGCTAGCTAGCTTACTGGCAGTGGCTAATGCAATTATAAAGCACGGACATGGCACTAATATAGTACAATTAACGTTACTACTGACTGTCTGCAGGTGTAACTGTTACTGTGTAGCTAGTTACTGTAACGTCATGGCAGCGAAGTCGGAATCTTGAGCGCAACGAACTTAACGTACAGACACAAACAAACTGACATAAACGTTTCAACTCACCGCTGGAGATGCACCGAAAATAATCCTGAAAAAGTAAGTCCAAGAGATTAACAAATACTTCTGTCTCTCAGACATCTCTGCTTCCAGGGATGACGAAAAGAATCACATCATGATGAGGTAACAGACGCTTCCACAGCACAAGCAGAGGGGGTGATGATGATGCGCAGACAGTTTACTCCTGGACGTTGACCTCTGAGAGTAACTTCCGCTATAGAAATAGCAGATAAAAGAGACTTCACACCCTAGACGTATGAAAGGAAGATGGAAAACAAAAAGGATTTATAAATTGTATATATGTATGATATAATATGAAAATGAAATACTTTTAGTAGCTGTGTAGTCGTAGCTAGTGTATATTTAAAGAATATTTAATTTATGTTAAAACGTAGAATTGTTTCATCTAGCTATGTAATTCGAATGAAGTACACTATCAATATTCCACACTACTAGATTTCCCCAACTAACCAGACACTTTCACTGTATATATATATAATAATATATATATATAGATATATATATATATATATATATATATATATATATACTATATATATATATATATATGTGTGTGTGTGTGTGTGTGGTGTGTATATATTTCTAATATTGTCCTAGTGTTCAAATTGGTTCACTTTTAAAGATTATAGTACATATAGTATAGTACATGCCATTATTTATGTTTTTATTGTTTAATTGTTCTCTGCCTGGGTGGTTTTTCGTCTCATGCTTTCAGTGTTTGTAAATGTGTGACTGTTGAGTGATCTACAGTTATTAAATTAAAAATTCTCACAGCAACTACTACTACACATTGCTGAGAATTTTAACTGCTATTATAAAGCACTCTATCTTTAGCAATCTTTGATAAAAAGGACCCTGTTGTAGATTAGGCTACTTTTCTCAGTAAATCTCATCAATTGTACATCAAACAAAAAATACATGTCGTCTGTAGTATATACTGGCTAAGATTTTACCGTGCAAATACTTCTCTCTATGTCACCTAGATCTAGGATGTGTCGTGTTCACAGAGAACCAATTAGATTCCAGAGCGATTTAGTGGGCGGGTTTAGAAGGGTTATAAGAGGGGCGGGTCCGGAACTTGAGGTTGTCTCATTGGTACATGTGCTGCGTGTGTTGTTAAGGTTTTTTTGATTTCGAACAGGAAAGACGATACTTCACGTGTTGTGTTCTCATAGAACCTTCACGGTGTCTTTTTCTTTATCGCTTGTGCTCGAAGCCGACTTTATATAAAGTAGGCTACATGGCGTAATTCCACATCATGCATAACACCCCAGACCTGTCAATTGGGAACTAAAGATGTGACCTAAGGTTGAAATGAAACCATAAAATTTAAAGTATTGAAATAACCTCAGTTCCAGTAAAAACTCAATTCCAGTATTTCCATCAAAAGTAGAGCAATATCTCTTGATCTTGAAATGCTGCGTTACTGCAATTTGATCCACTAGATGGCTTCAGAGTCCATTCATTTCCCACATCTCTGAGCAGCCTACGCAGAGTAAATTAGGTAGAGATCCAATCGTGAAATGGTGGCCTTATGGATATGGTTTAATATTGCATCATTAACAAATAGAAGATTATACTTCACCAAGAGAACTGAGATAACGATACACACATATATTGCATTGTCTACTAATTGCTTTGTTATTGTAAAACAGATACACATTTGTTATAGTATTATTTAGTCTTTCATATTTTATTGTAACTTTATTCTACATTTATGTTTTTTGACAATTGCAGAACTTTGTCTTATTTTATTTCCTCTTAATGTTTACTGTATGCACCAAACAACAGCAAGGCAGGTCCTTGTAAGTGCCATTGGGTAATGCACCTGTATTCATATGTCAAGCCGTTGTGACGCACACACCGTTATGTACTCTAACAAGCCCAGGAACAGTTTGTAGTGCCATGCCTGGTTATTTTGTCATAATTAAAAAACGACCTCAAATATAGTTTAGATGATAAATGTATCATCATTCTTTTGAAAATACGGCCTACAGATTTAACTTTAAAGAGGTACGGGTGTCTTTAAATTGATTCCATTGGCTTATGATCCTATGCAATGTATTTTTTGAAGTCAAAATTCATTTTGTAGGGGGCGCACGGAACAAACATATTTAGAAATATGAATATTAGTTAGAAAATTAGTTTTGAGAGTTTAGTTCAGTTGTAGTTTTAGTTTAACGCCAAAAACAACACTCGCTAATGTAGTAAGGAGAACTAAATATGGTATTCCAAAATGGCCATCCTTTTTTTCCCACCTTATATAAGCTAATGAGTCTTTCCTCTTTCATAATTTTCTTCTTCTAGTGTAACCATAACATGCGCAACACAGTGTCTCTTACCCCAGCTCCAGAAAGTATCTTTTCTAGGCTTTAAACACGGTTTAAGGATCATGACGTTTAATAGTTGACCTAAGTGCTATTTCAAGCATCAACACTTGTACAGGTGGTCTTTTTTTAAATGGATAACAGTAGTATCTTGATACAGTATTTCTTGATACATCATGTAATGTTTTTCTTCCTTCACACTCGGTGCCACATCCGGGCTGGTGTGAAGCAGATAGATGTCACGCCATCAGGACAACTAGCTGCCTTTTATTACTCTGTGTGTGATGGCCTGAATCACACGCAAAGAAGTTAGCCTGCTGTATCCATTGTGATATTGTGTCATGCCAAAATCTGGCTTTGTAAATATAGTGTGAACCATCTTTTGAATACATACTGTATTGTTTGCATGAGGGGACTATAACCTCTATATCTAAAAGGACATGACTTTTGTCACAATGCACACTATGCACCCACTTTGCATGAACATAAATATGTGGGCAAATCGGTGGAAAGCTGGACTGTTTGGAAAAAAGTCATCCTCTTCTCAACATCCGAGAAATATTTCAAAACATTTTGCATGGACTATGTGAGTCCCTATGACTACATGTCATTTATGTATTCAGACAAAGTATTTTGGGGCAGCTTGAGCAGATGTACGAGCAGAGAGATTGCAACTCAAGTGGAGCTTTGCTGTCACAAGCAGAGGTGTTTGGGAATGCCCTTGTGAGCAGTGAGCTGCATCATGCATATGGAATGAAGTGCACAGGACCGCCGACTCCCTCATTCACTTTATTGCTCAGCCATTGCCTCGGCCAAGGGCAGCAGCGCATGGCAGCAGCAGCGTGACAGAGCACTTTTAGCGTGCTGTGAAGCTTCAACAAACATTCAAATTAAGCTGCTATTCCAGAAAACATAGTGTCAATTGTGTTTTTTTTATTCACCTGTTAAAAAAACATGGTCATTATTGATCCTGGAGCAACAGTGCCAAATGTATCCTATGCTTTCCAAAACCATTACTTAAGAATGAAGATCATTAGGTTGACAACATTATTTGCTTTTACAAAACATGTACAGTATACAATTACAGTGAGCAATGTGGTCAGAAGGAAGCACAGTCCGTCTAAAATAGAAACCAACATAGAGAATAAAAGACAGGCCAACGCCTGCTTGCCAAAACAGTATTTGGGAAGTCCAATGAAATAAAAAGTGTAATTTAGTCAAATTAACCAATTATGCCTAACAACAGACAGGTACGGACACGCACCGGATGCACAGGCTTCATTGAATCCAGCTCTTGAATCAGTCCAAGTCTTGATACATCTCTTCTACATGCATGTGTCCATGTGTAGACATTCATCTTTGCGGGATACAAAATAAAATAATGACAAATTATTGCTGATAAGATTCTGTATTTTCAGCTGGTCTAGCGTTATCAAGGATTTCCCTTTGTTTAGCTCTAAGCTTTAAATAATTGCAGTAAATTAGAATGCCGGAGTCCAAGAGCGGTGATGAACAAGCATTGCAGGGGTGTTTAGACTTTTTAGAGTTCAGTGTAGAGAAGTTTTACATGAAGCAAAAACTAAAAGTAATACATAACGTAAGCGTTCCAAAAAAAAAAGACAAAGGCAAAGCATTGAGAGCCTGGAGCTTGAATTACCTCTGTTTGTAGACAGTCCATTACAGCGCAATATGCTTGATCGGGTTAGCAAGCGTGGATGAATCATTAAATGATCATAAATTACCCGATTCAGATGTATCTTGTGGTGAGACAGCAGAAGAAATGGATATCTGACCTCTTCCTGACAATAGACCTGGATATGTATTGTTCAATGTGACAACAATACTACATCCATGTATTATAAACATATTAAGAATGGCAAAATGTGAACATCTTATTTAAATTGTGAAAAAAAAACAAGCAAAAAAAAAAACAATTCACCTGAATAATTTGGCAGACAACCTGCCAGATTTAGGAAGACATTTTTAAGTGCTGGTAAAAGTAAAAAGAATCCTGAGTTTTCCATCCCAGTCTACAGTGCTGCTTTGGTAGAATGTGAACAGGTGGTTTACAACTTCCTCGTATATCAATGGAGGGTTTAACAGTGATCAGTTTCAAAAAGCTTGATTAGCCATGTTTTAGACAGAATGTAAAATGAGCAAAATATATACACATCATACAGAATAAAGCAATAGAAATGATTTATTCATATTGTAAGCATGTTATTGCTAGATGTAGCATCCCACTTTGGGTATTGAGTTTTGCATAGCTCGTTTTCCCTAAATGAATCCAAAAACCATCTTTTAATAGTTTTTGGAACTTCCAGTAAATGTCACAACAGTAATTTGGTCTTTTTGCAAATCAAAAGACACCAATGTCTATGTTAAAACTGGGCTATATTTGACTTAAAAAAGTAATTTAAGACGTCTACGTTGCGTATAACTGTTGTGTGGGATTATAAGACTGTGATTACATTATAACGAAAACATTAAATTAGTATATTTTAAACTGTAGTGAGAAACCTGCCTCACACTGGTATAGTAGGCCTAAATATAATGAGTTAACATAAAGCAGTGTTTTGTCCTGCAAATCATCAAATCAATGTTTATGAGGCAGGTTTACTGATGATATAATGACAAAAGCAGAAACACATGCCGTTTCTGACAAAATATTTATTTTAGGTGATTATGTGGAACTACGGAAACTTGTGTTACCCAGCATCCACCACTTGAAGGATCACAAACAAACATAGAGTCTATTGTGGAGGAAGTCGTTCATCAAGTCCTGGAACTGGATTATGTGTGTTTTGCAGTTCATTAACTGAACACTTAATGAGTTTTGGTGAAGTAGTCTTCTGCTGGCTTTGGTTTTGTGACTTGATTGTAAGACACTGGACTTGACTGTCTGCTCCTGATTTGGAAACCTTAGATTGGGAGCTTGGACCGCTAGGCGGTCTGGTTGCGAACAGGTTTTGGCTTGCGTTGACAGAGTTGGGGATCTGATAAGGGCTGAAACACAACCAAGGCCGAGAGCTGCGGAAACAGTGGTTTTGGCCAGCGTGGAGGTTGCCGAACAGGGGGGAGAGCTGGTGCTGCCATGTAGCCGTACGGATAGGAGAAAGGTCCGCCGAAGGGTGACAGTGAGATTCCCTGTACGAAAGAACACAATTGTTAATTTTACTAACACCGTACATTTTCTGTGTTCCTACATTTTCCAAGACCGTCCTCACCAGAAAACGACCGTATGGCTCGATTATAACTGCCCCTTGTGGGTCAAGTTCAAAAAGGCAAGCTTTAATAAGCTGCGGGTCGCTTATAATGATTGCTTGCACATTATTTCAGGAAACATAGGTAGTGTAGTGCAATCAGAATCGGAATGAGAAATACTTTATGATCCCGAAGGGAAACTCTGTAAGCAGGAGTTATTCCATTCTCTGCTTTACTGAGGAATCTGAATGATGTATATAAATGTATTGGTTGCCTGAATTCTTCTTGTAACTCTGTCATTTCACATCTGACTGACCCGAGGTTCAGTGCTTTGTGATACCCGTCACTCTTATGGGATTATGGTATAGCTGTCTGTTTAATTGGTGTTTGTTTTGTGTGCCTGTATCTTTTGTTGTTGTTGTTGTTTTATGGACCGTGAGTCTATTAGTAAAGGCTATCTATCTATAACAATCCACAATTACGTTTTGAGAGCAAACTTGGAAGTGAGGTGACAAAGTAAAAGAGCACCAAGGCTGCATAAGGACACCAGTTGGGGGGAGGGTGGTTCAAACAAGAGTCCATGTCCCATGTGAAACCAAAAGTCAACAGTCATTCTGTCGGTTTACCTATGAGTTTTATAGACCTTAGTTTGTGATGCAATGATGCGTAACATCATGTTCACCTCATTTAACCTTGTATAGTATTCGGGTCAAAGTGACCATTTCAATATCATTTTTGTTCCTGAAAATCAATGGCCTTACCTTATTTTCTGTGATAAAAATGTATTCCTGACTCAATTCAGAAAATGATTCTGGATTTGACCACTTATGTTTTTTCCAGTAAGAATGATCACATAGGGATTTTAACATTAATTAGAACCTTATGACAAAAAACAAATCAGACTTCCCTTTTAATTCTATTCTAGTAGAGACTGATTGCATTCCCTAAACATATGCAGTATGTCATCTCAATTGTTTGAAATTGAGATAAAGACAATGTGTAATAGATTATGAAGTAAAATTTTCTTCGGAATTGTTTTAAAAACCCCGTATAGTCACTGGTCAATTTGACCCGAGGGAACGAGAGGGTCCCGAAAGTGGAGACAAATAAGAGTTAAGTAGTTTTACAGGACTCATTTTAAGCCAATCCATGTGTTTTTGCTAACCCTCAGTATTTTTCTTGCCTAAATAAAACTAGTTCAGTTTCCCGTTTATCTAGTTTTAAAAAATGTGCCTGTTAGAACTTTAACATGAGTACGGCACATGATTAAGCCGCCCCCATGCCGCAGTAAATACAACGGTCCCATGTGTCGTTTTGGTAGTCTTTGAAAATCAACCCATAACCCAAACTGCTTGTGACGCCTAAGCCATTTCTGTTTGTGTCCCATCATCACAGATTGCACATCCGAGAGTTGTGAGAGTGGTTGATAGAGAAACTTCAGGAAAGATAAGCAGAATTTTGCGCAGCAAATTTAGATTTACCTCTATAAAAAAAATCCTCTGTTGAACCCTTGTAGGTTAGGGTCCACTGGTCTAGATTAGCATAATGGTGTGACTGTGAAAAAAATGTCTCATTATTTGCAGATTTTCTGTCAGTTGATATCACATTTCACCAGAAGTTCAGTCCAGCTCTTCATCTGAGCTTTTCCTGCCTGAACTTCAAATCAGCCTGCCATTACACTCCTTAGAATAAGTGTAATATTAGAGTAGCATGCTCGTGCTGAAGCGTACCTGAGATGCCAGCATGTGGTGAAAATGAAGGGAGATGGAGAGGTGATGCTTTGAGAAGACAGGCCTCCGTTTTCTACTCCAGGCAAAGAAGACAACAGATGTCCCGTACCCCCGGCTTAATGACAACTGTCCCGGGTGAAACAGCAAAGGTGCCCCAAGCTTAAGAACTGTTGTGTGCACACTCGAGAAATCCAAAGTCTGAGGTGACCGGCACTGAGGGACGATGAGCTCTGTGTTTGCAACATCATAGGCAGGGACCCATCATTGGTTTCGCTCGTGGGCCTTTTGAAGAATCACACTCTGTAGAGCACATCATCTGATGATCTAAAGATGTTCTCTTTTGTCGTATCCTGATTGTCGTCGCTCTTACTGTGAGCAGCCTCGTTCCACAGCATCTCCTCGCTCCTCTGACTCAAAGTAGACACGTGTTCAGTCCTGGAACAGCTGGCTTCAACAATGTCCTTATCTTGTAGGTCAACATCTGAATCACTTCCAATATTGTTTTCATCTGTGGGGGGAAAAAAACATTATATTTTAAATGTCTTGTAGTAAGAGTAAAGGAACATAGTTCTGAAGGAAGGCAATCCAAAATATCAGAAAAAATAATCACAACAGTCTTCGTCAGGGCTTTTGACAAGCATAGTCGTACCCTGTCAGCATATTATCCAAACATGGTGGACAGAGATAACTTAGTGTGAAAATCTATGGCCGTGAATGAGACAGTGTTCGCGTGAAACCCAAGGCGCCAGAACAGTGGTTCATTAAGACAAACTATTTTTGTTTGCCAAATTGAGTCACACAGTAAATGGGGTTGAGATCTACATCTGAATCCCCCCCCCCCCACCCCATGTTTGTGTAGCTCACTTCCCTGCCTCCCTAGTGCTCCAGTGTTAGTATGTTATGTATATTATGTAACTGCAATATCCCAGGTTCAATTTGTTGCATTTTATGTTTGTTATTTCTGTCAGCTGTCCATTAAAGGCAAAAAAGGAGAATGACTCAATCAGGACCCTCGTCTTCCCCACTTGTAAAACGGTTGTGTTATCTTCACCGTCTAATTATGAAGGTTTATCATTTCTGCTGTGTTTGAGGAGTTTGAGTTAGTTCTCTTATCTTCCCTTAGCGAGAGATAGTGAGATCATTGAAGTCCACAAATTGTCCATTTGATATACGCCTACTAGAGTCCTGAAACTGGTTTTGATGTTGTCGGGCCTGGGCTTGTGGATTTAATGAATAGCTGTCTTAGTCAAGGAACGCCTCCCAGCTGCCTTAAACATGCTGTGGTTAGGCCCCTTCTTAAAAACCTAACCTTGACTTACACTGCTATCTAATTTAGACCTGTTTTCATCTTCCTTTCTTTCTAAAGTTTGGAAAAAGTTGTTTTTACCGTTGAAACCCTTTCTGGAAAACAACTCTGTCCTTGAAAAATTCAGTCTGGATTTAGGTTATCACAGCATGAGTCTGCATTATTAAAGGTACATAATGATATTGCTTTCTTTGTAGATAACAAATGTCCTGTTGCCTTAGTACTACTAGACCTCACAGCTGCCTTTGATACGGTAGACCATACAATCCTCTGTCACGCCTGGAACAGTTTGTTGGCATTCATGGCACCGCACTGAAGTGGTTTATGTCATACTTATCAAATAGAACTTTCTGTGATGATGGGGGATTTGACTTCTTCCTGTGCTTCTCTCCTGTGGAGTTCCGCAAGGCTCCATTCTTGGCCCTATTTTGTTTTCATTTATATGCTACCGCTAGGGTCAATTATAGCCAGACACAACCTATCTTTTCATGCTATGCAGATGATCTGCCAATCTATCTGCCATTGAAGCCTGGTGAGTACAAGGTACCTTAGTTGACTGCATCACGGACATTAAGCAGTGGTTTGCCCAAAATTTTATGCACTTAAATGAGGATAAAACGAATATATTGGTTTGGAGAATCTGTGTCTAACGGGTTTGGTCCCTGGTTTCAAGGCCAGACAGACGGTAAGAAACTAGGAGTGACTTTTGATAGTTCCTTTAAATTCACAAAACAGTTGATATGTTGTTTAGATCGAGCTTTTTAAACTGCGCCTTCTGGCAAAGGTAAAATCATTTTTAAACCGTCATGATCTTGAGAAGGCTATTCACGCTTTAATAAGCTCTAGACTGGACACTGTAATGCCCTATATATGGGTGTTTCCCAGTCCTCTGACCGTCCGTCTCCAACTTGTCCAAAATGCAGCTGCCGCCTGTTAACGGGCACGAAAAAAACGAAACCGAGAAAACATAACTCCGATTCTTATTCTCTCCATTGGCTCCGGTACACTTTAGAATTAAGTATAAAATTGTTTTGTTTGTTTAAAGCTCTTAATGGCCTTGCCCCATCTACATTTTAGACATGCTGATTATTCGAAAATTGTGGTAGGACGTGGAGGTCATCTAATCAATCAGTGTGGAAGTGCAAGGTCAAAACTGAAACACTGGGGTGACCGCGCTTTTTCGGTTTCTGGACCTAAGCTCTGGAATAAGCTACCAGTGAGATGCGTATCATTACTGACCTGGGTCTTTTTAATCAAGACTTAAGACGCATCTTTTAAATTGGCGTTTGGTACTTAGTATGTGATGAAACATTTGCATTGATTGTATTGTTTTATTTATTTTTATTTGTTTGTTATTTTATATTTCTTACTTTTATCATTCAATATTGTAATTTTGTTAGTGGTGCATTGTTGTTTTAAATCTGTGGTTTTATTTGTTGTGACGCCTTTGGTTCACTTATCGGTCGTTGTAAAGTGCTATATAATAAAATACATTTACATTTACATTTACATTTACATTTATTATTTAGAAGGACAAAAAGAACAACACCCATGTCCACTTAATAGCTGTTTAAAAGCAATGATATTGGTTTGAAACCTCATTTTAAAACATAGTATGTGCTAAGAGGGAGCTGCTTGAATCTCTAAATTGCCACATATGATGTCATTGAGTCGCATTAATTGGGTCTGAAGGCTAGGAGTTTGTAAATAAAAATGAATAGGGTGTGGAAGTAGAGAGATCAAGGTCACCAGAATCTGCTACCTTCTCCTCCGTTTGCATTTGGGTAATGTCGGCGCCAGATTTGACAAGAAGAAGAAGAATGGAATAATACTCATGATATCTCTGAATCTGCGGCATCAATTTTGCTCTTATACACTGCCATCCTGAGTTTGAAAATATAAGCAATGCGAAATCAGTGGATCCTGACGCATAAATGAACACTGTCTGTTTTGTGACCGTAACGGTAACACTGTGTCCTATGGAAAACCGGGGGTTCATAAACATTGCCATAATGGCTGCTTAATGACATGATAAAGTGTAAGGTAACCACCTTGACAGGTGGCGGTGGAATCAGAGGGGCTCACCAGCTCCACAGGGGAATAAAAAGGATCATGGTACTGGGATGTTCACACGTAAGAATCAGCACAGTCCCGGTACGCGTTGCTTTCGGTCCATGCATTGACGAAATAGTGAAAGGCTTACCTGTGGATCACAAATGAGATTGGTCTAAATATGACATATCCATTACCGGTATGTCCTTTAGTATTATTGATTCATTTGGATAGCAAAAAGATATTGCCTACCTTTTTTTCGTTTTCCATTTCCTGTGTCTCTGAATCCTTGGCAAAGGGGTTGTTGTCGATTTAAGCTGTGTAATCTTAAGGAGAAAAAAGAACATCAGCAGTTAGTCACTGCAGAAATACAGCTACCTGCACAGTGACAGATAACTGAGTAGCCTATTACATCAGTATCCACAAAGCTCATAGTGGCACTAACGAGGGCCCAGTTTTAGAGCATCATGTTCAGGCCCAATAACTCTAACATCTAGCGTACTCTTAGTTTCCAAACCATCAACAGGCCCCAGACTCATGTTTTCTCAAATTTTCAAAAAATAAAAAGTTGCTGCGAGTAGATTAGGTCTGCTGTGCATGCGTAGGGGGGAGGGGGGAGGAGGTGTGTGTGGTGGGGGGTGGGGGGGGGGGGGGGATGGTGGTGGGAGGATGGTGGTTACCTTTCCATTCTGATACGCTGTGACTGCGATGAACTCCGTCTCCGGAAAACGTAAGTCCGGAAGGTGCTGTACGGAAGCTTCATTATGTCGTTGGCCCTCACAATATGGAATCTGGGTGGTATTATGCATTGAATTCAAAATTGTCTGGAAAAAAAAAGACAAAGAAAGTCTAAGGTTGGTGGTATAGATTGACAAATCATATTTAAACTGACAGTTACATTTTGGACAATACTGTCTAAGTAGCCTACAGGTTTAACATATGGACTTTTTAGAACATGAGTAGCCTATTAAGTCCTAGGCCTATAGGATAGGCTACAATTCTACAATTCGTAGTATTGCTACTTACAAATCATGCTTGTCCGAAATTATTGTGAGTTGAATTATGAAAGGCGACGGGCTTGCTCATCCATGCTCTCCTTGGACGGGCTGTCCGGGTGGATGTACATGCGCTTTGCCATCTCCGGGTCAGCTTTTCCAGCCACCACCCAGCGGGAGTTGTGGCTGTAGCGAAATTCATCAACAGCGACGATGCATCAGCAGGATGTACTTCGCTGTTTCAACCAGCCGTTACCCGCACTTTGAAAGCTGGGACATCCTCCTTTTGCAGAGAATGAACGGAAACATCGATATAGACACTTATTTGGACTTTTTTGCAAGCAAGGAGCTTAAATTGTCCACTTGAAACATTTTTTCGCTAATCCAAAAATATGAGTTCGGAAGTTTTAAACATCAGAGTGGGATTTAAAGTTGTAGGCTAGTAATTGAGCAAGGATGACCTGGCCCCTGAAACTAAGGGCTCCTAACTATACTGGCTTCTTAACAACACACAACACAAGACCCAAAAACGATCCCATAATAATAATAATAATAATAATAATAATCATAATAATAATAATAAGAGACAGTATATAAAATGAGAGATTTTCAAACCCATGGATACGGTAATGCCTTTGCACATTGTAGTTCACGTACCTTCCTGATTTGGTTATAACCATCTCCGTTCCCATTTGTGAAATTCTTTCCATAAATGATTTGATTCCAGTGTGACTTTCGGGTCATCGTCGAGCCTTCTTCCGTCTGCACACTTTTCAAGGCGCGAGGGGTGAACCGGTGTGCTGGCGGCCCAGAGCAGCGCGCAGCGCCCGTCAGGGGCAGCCCGCTCCGGCGCAGGCTCCAAACGGGGGATGACGTCTGGGAAAGCCAGAGCCGCAGGGACAAACGAGGGCTGAGCGGCGGGAAAAAGAAGGCTGACAAGGTCAAGGCACCCGGTCGGTGAGCTTGGAAAGGATGGTAAGCCATGGCAGCCGCTGTGTCAACAGGATCTCTCATCAGGGCATCGATCTGACCCTCGCTACTAGAAAGTCTCTGCTGATTTGCAACAAACCGTTTTAAGAGTTTTTGAGTTTTGTAGCATGAAAGATGATCAAAGGAGGAATGCAAAATGTGAGAACGTTATCTCCAGATAACGTAACTATGTCAAAGGCATGGATGGTCCTTATGTGCCCTGTCCGCTGGGAGCTCCACCATGGAGAGGGAGAGGGCAGCTCACGTTGCGACCATGCGCAATCTGGTTCAAAACCTGTGAAAAACTGCAGTGGCACCGAGTGATGAAGACAGAGAGAGTCATGGAGATGGTACGCTGTCACACGTCTGTTGCCCCGGCCCTACACCAACAAAGCCAAATATCTTTGACAGGCTTCATTTCTGGACCAATTACAGAGGCGGGGCGGGGTTTAGCCTCTCAGAGGACAGAGGACGTGGCTCACACAGCATAAGGAATCCCAATTAAATTACTTTCAGAAATGTTTTATAAAGTTATAGTACTAGTTATAAGAATGAAATAATAATTTTATTTTTGTTCGTGTATGTATTCTATTATTTGTGTATTATTATAATATATCATTCAGTAGTATGCCTTAGTTGAACGTTAGTGATGTCTACATTTTGGCCTCTATTTATATTAGTGAGCCCATGTCTTAATTACTACAGACTCATATTATTTATATTATTATGTATTACATCAAGGTGATGATCATCGTGCTGTCATGTCATGTGAAAACCTTCTCAAATTGTCTAATGATGGTGACATTAATGGAGAAAGCTGTGATTCTGTACTGCGTCGCCGGCCGACTGACTCATTCACGTGTCCATCGTTGAAAGCACCGAGGATTTGATGAAGTGGGATTCATGGATCTGTTAATTAAGGCGGACTCGGCGCCAGTTCGCTGGCGTCCCGCGAAGAGCCAAGAGCTCTCTCCTGTCACTTCACATTTAGGCAACTCTCCAAATCCTCAAGTCGCTGCTCCAGTTTTTAGTTCCAGTGCACCCTACAGGCTACACTGCTTGTGAACATGGAGACACCTGAGTTGAGACATTACACATTACTCTAATCCAAGGATCTAAATGAGCAGCACTTGTCTGATGTAAGAACTGGAGTTTTTAGATTAAAAACCTGGGGCAATTTGGCTCAGATGACGTGAAAAAAAGAGCTTTTTTTATTTATTTACTGAGGCAGTTACATTTTGTAATCTCCCTTGTTGTGGTAGACCACTCTGAACTAATTTAGACTGAAAGGTTTTTTCAATAATTCTTACATTATAATTTATGAATGTGATGTAGCCTAGACTTTTATAGGTGATTCACTAGGTTCACTTGTAATATTAATAGATTTATTGGATATATTGTAGATCTTGATCATGTTGGGTTTCTTTATTAATATTTTCCCTGGTGAAAGAATTGAAGAAGAGAATATCCTAACGCTCTCTCTCTTTGTCTCTCTCTCTCTCTCTCATTCTCTCTCTCTCTCACACGCACACACACACTGACTGTAAAGCATGATATCGCACAGAAAAACATATCAATAATCATACAGAGAGACATAAAGACAAATTGTTGTATTATTCCTTAAGAACTGATGATGATACTGATCAGTTAGGGACGGCAGTGTGTAATTTAAAGAATCTTGGAGAAAGGTTCCATGTAACATAATCTGTGGTTGTTGTACTATCACGCAGAACACATAACGGTTTTTTCCTTGCGTACCAAAGGGGGAACTGAGTGCAAGGTGAAGTGGATGGCTTGACAGTACAGGCAGCAAAAGGTCGGATAGGAAGTGACTCGCAGGTCCACGAATGACGAAGGCTCCGCGAGTAGTCAAGGGGAATAATTTGAAAACAAATCCATGAGTGGAGTTCATGATGAAGTGTAGACCGGTGGGAAGACATCATTCTCAGTGCTTTGTGGAGATTTTCACAGAAATGAGGTGCATGAGGTTGCCTTTCGAACACAAGCATTGACAACACTGTAAAAAGTGTGGGGTTGAAGAGGGAGTGGCGGTGGCTGGGTCGGCTTTTCCTCACTCAGCGCTACTGAGAGGGATGGTCTATGTATCCAACATTTCTATCTGGTGCAACTCCAGCCAGGCTCTCGAGAGAGAGAAGCGCCAGAACAGGAAGGAGGCAATCATATATGAGGATGTGGGCATGAATTTCACTCTTGGTCAAAGTCCACACCTGGGACAAATTCAGAAGAATGTTAGGCCACTGAGGGTTCCTGGCAAGTCATCCTAAGGGCAAGCAAAGTAAAGTACATATCACATCTGAAGGTTGGAGAGCACTCTCACATGGACATACAGGAGGTAGAGGACAGGAAGAGTTAGGCCTACCTCAAATGTTGTCTGGGCTCTGTGGGTCTCGTTTTAATCATGACATCTATTAGTAACATAATAGACACAACACTGGATCTGTTTCTCCTGAGTGGAAGTTCTAAATGCAGGGTAGCTTTAAAGCTGGGAGGCTTTTTTCAATTATGAGTATCTTTGCTATGCGCAGGAAGGATATTCATACCCTCTGCTTCTATTATTTTCCATTACATGTACAATCACATGTACAGTCCATGTGTTGTTACGTCGTCCATGCTTTCTGGAGTGATTCATGACAATGTCACTTTCCAAAGCTCAGGATTCGATGTCCTTTCTGCACCTCTGGCAAAGGGGAATGTGAACGTGGCTCATATTACGAGATATAAGTTAAGAGTTAGATGAGAAACTCCATTAGCGAGCTGAACACTAAGAGGTCCCGCATGATTTTTGTTATATTTTTTTTGTTTGCGGACACATTTCACTTTTGTCCTATCTGCCTTTAATTTTAAATATTGGATGGATTGCCATGACATATTTTACAGGCATTCCTGGTTCCCATGTGCTGACTTTGGTGATCTGTTCCTCGCGCCACCATGAGGGGCATTTGTGGTTTTGAGTGAAATGTCTCAGAACACTTTAAAGATTGCCGACCATTTGGTACACATATCCATGTCCCGCTCAAGATCACTTGTCCTACGTTGATGGTCACTAACTTTCATCTAGCGCCACCATCAGGTCAAAGTTTTAGTTTGTCCAACACTGTCTTACTAAACAATGACATTACCATCATCCTCAGCTTGTGTTATGTGCTAATTAGCACATGTTAGCATGGTAGTACACTAAACTCATACTGGCAAATATGATGAAATACATCTGCAGGGCTGCCAACTTTCCCAAAACCTTGGAGTGAGATTTGGGGGGGCAACCCATTTTGTACGTACAAGCAATTTTTTGGGGTCTTATCCTCGGGTTTAAATGTGATTTGTGATATGTGGGGGGGTGGGGTTCTCCCTAGGGGGGTCTGGGGTATGCCCCCCAGGAAAAAAAATTGAAAAAAAAACCATTAAAGGGCACTTTCTGGAGAGTTTTTTGCAAAAAAA
>NW_022605087.1:0-27154 GCF_008692095.1 Etheostoma spectabile | reverse complement strand
CTTTTTGATTATTGACCAGAGGTAGATAGTCTTTCAAAGTTCTCAAGCTCAAGACTGTCCTGCAATATTAGGAGTTCCATATATATATATATATATATATATAATATATATATATATATATATATATATATATATATATATATATTTCTCAAAGCTGCACTTTCATACTGCTGTTTGTAGTTTAAAGCAAATGTACTTGCACTTACTACTTGTCTGGAGTTTTGCTTCATTCAGTGTTGAAAACACTTAATTTGAAGTTACTTTGGATAAAAGCATCAGCTAAATAACATGTAATGTAATGTAATGTAAAAAGTGGGACGCTGTGTAAACGTAAAATAAAACAGAATACAATGATTGCAAATCTTTTACAAACAATGAAGTTCTTCAGTTTGAACATTAAATATATTGTCTTGGTAGTTTTTAATTGAATAAAGACTGAAAAGGATTTTCAAATCATTGTATTCTGTATTACGCTTTACAAACATCCCAACTTCACTTGAATTGGGGTTTGTAATTGGCAGCTGAAATACCAATTTGTTTCCGCAATGTATAAATATCTCTGTAACCTGTAATCTTTCCCAAGTGGTCCTATTTAGCCATGTTTGCATCACCCTCTGTCCCATCTGCTCACACATAATCCCCATAACAGCTAACCTGCTAGCAATTGACAGCTCTCTCTGTCTACCTGCATATTTAAGTTTGTTTGTGTGTCTGTTTGTGTGTGTAAAGGACTTAAATGCACCGTGCTCTTTGCAGCTATCAACTGAAGTGGAAATGCCAGTTTTACAAACTGTACAATCAGTCTGACTCTGAAACAAAGCAATGAAAATGTGCTGGATAAATATGTTGGGTTTGATGAAGATGGCAGCACTGTTGATATTATATTTAAGTCAACTTGAATAGATTGACACCACAGGGGTGTACCACAAGTAAGTTCATCAAGGCCAGGCCTTCTTTGCCTTAGCTTTCTCGACAAAGCCTAAAAGTCCAATCAGAGATAACTTACCAATTTTCTTTTGATTTCAATCACAAACTCTGAACATAGGTTAGCCATGTAGCATGAGTAACCAAGACGTCTAGACTTTACAACATTTGAAAACTCTGACTTTAGCTCAACATACCTCGCAACCCACTAATCTTACTTTGTGGCAACATCTTGTTTTACTGCCTTATTTTTTTTTAAGCATCTTTATGTGGTGCTTTTCTTTCCTAAGTTCACTTCTCTCTGTTTCTTCTTATTCATCTCCATTGCTCATATACATTTGCTCTTTTCTTCTCACCTTCCTTACATTGTCATTAGTGTCAATCATTTTCTCAGTTCTACTGGGTCGATCAATAATAAAACAGATCTCATTCCTGAACACCTTATATTTTGACTTGTACAGGTCTAGGCAGATTTAACCAAAGTTTTCCTTTAAGCTGTGGTTATCATCTGGCCTTTCTCTGTTCCTTCATCATTTATTAATATCAATACACAGCAGTTCCACATTTGCACTGATGAACTTTGAATGCGGTTGAACTTATCCATCAGTTTTATCTCCTTGATGATGTATTGATTCATCACTAAGACCAGAATGAGATGATGATTGTCACACATTCATGGAATTGTCACATTTTTAGTTTTCTAACCACGCTTGGCTCTGCAGATGGCAAAGTCAGTTGGTCGGTCAAAAACCTGGAGGGATAAACTCCGAAATTTGGTCCAGGCATTTATACATTTATACTTAATACTTTGCTAGTCTCCTGTCATCCCCTCTAGTGCCGTGAGGTTGATATTTTCTGGATTTTATGGAAATATTTTTACACAATTTCAATGAAATTTGATACATCACGTTGCCTGGAGGATGGATTTTAATGACTTTGGTTATCCCTTTACCCCGCCACCATTCGATTGACATTTGTGGTTTTGACTGAAATTTGAAAAAAACTAATTGGATGGATTATTGTAAACATTTATGCCCCCCTTACGATGAATTGTAATAATTTTGGTGAAACCTTAACTTTTAATTGAATCTAATTGCATCACAATTGAATTATTCCGATACTTTGCTCTATGACAAATACCTGGAAAACCAATGACCTTCCCACCAGCCTCAGCTGTACTTAGTTCTGTGCTATTTAAATTAAAGCATGCTGTGACAAAACTCTCTTCACAGCTCCCAAGAACAACCAGCAACAAAGGATTTGCAGTCCCATCAAGGTTTATTTGGAACATTTAACTTCAGGGGGCTAACAGTTAAACAACTAACAAAAAGAAATATGTGTAACAACATGAAGTTAGCTACTCAAAATAAGATAAACCAAAAGACAAATCACTGAACTGACTCCTACTCAAAAAACTTAAAAAAAAAGTTGAACAGAAACGCTACCACACTTACTGAGCCTGGGCTGTTAGACAGTCAGTCACTTGACAGCTGTAACACATATTCCTAGAGAAATCCCTGCTTGGAGTGGAGAGAGGAGAGCTGGGAGTAGGAACTTGAAGAATCTAAAACACAAGCTTGAAGGCTGGGACCAGTCACCTCCCTGGAGCAACCTCCCAGAAGGTGCATCTCATAACCCTTAAATTGCCTCCTGTCTCCTCCACTTGCCCTCCCACCAGGGAGGTCCGGAAGAGACGCGAGGAAATCATGGCAGGAGAGAGGATCAGAGGAAATAGTTTTTAGAGGGGTGAGACATCCTTTCCTCTCAGCCATCATATGATTTTGTCAGCTGTGTGGGCGGAGCTAGCAACTCCTTCAAGAAGCACGGCTTCCAGGAAGGCTGCTCTCGTGTATGTTTGATCATGGCTCCTTGGTGATCCCTTCTCAATGCTCGCTCCTCTGTCCTCAGGGCAGCAATGAGAGCTTTGAGAGGGCCTTCACCGAGGAGGGACAAAACAACTTCCGGTACACCCAAGGCCCGAGGAGTAGAAGAGCTTTCAAATAAGGGTTATGAGATGCACCTATAGTCCATCATTCAATCAGCCAATCTTGCCTGTGCCTGCAGCCCATCACACACAGATCAAGATCAAGATTAACTTTATTGTCCCACACCATGGTAAATCTGTCTTGGGCACTTAACCCATGCTGCAGCCAGAGTAGAAACAAACAAACACAGACAGCATGTACAAAGATCAAATACTGTACAATACCATACCACAGGATAAACTATGGTCCTGATGGTGTATCAAACCCAACAGGATGTTATGCAATGCATTAGTTAGACATTACGCAAAATAGAAAAAAAATAAAAATAAAGACAAAAGTACAACAATTACAAATCTCCATTGCCATGCAGGCCTGTTCTGTCTTTTACTTGTGGCTATTTAGGAGCTTAATAGACACTGGGGAAAGATTACATTTTGAACCTGTTAAATCTGCAGCGAGGAACTCTAACTCCTAATTTCCACTGGTTGTAGAATGGCTGTGGATTGGCTCTGCTGCATGTTGGCTCCGTGCTCCACCGTCCGTCAATACAAACCAGGTCCGGATTGGTTGCTGAACGGACATACAGTCACGAGGACCAATGATAACTTGCAAAATCATGTAGAATAGAAATACAAAAACAACAACAGTTTGTTTCCATCCAGAGGAGTAGAGAGGAAACAACTCTCTGCTTTGTTTTCAAGGTGTAGTGCAGGGAAATATGATCCGCCGTGAGCACGGTCTATTTTATTTTGAAAATTAAACGGATGTTTATTCTGTTTCTGTGCTCAACTTCCTGTCCCGAGCTTTCTGCTGTGTGCTGAATTGCTCCTGAGCTCTCCAGCATCCAGCAAAACTACAAGCACTGCATATCTGCTCTGGAGTGCTGTGGATCGCCGGAACTGGGACAGAGTTGGGACGCAGCCACAGTCAGTAGAAATACACACATTGACTTTAATGGAAACCTAATGACTCCGCAGCCGTTCGGCAACTGGTGAAATCAGGAGTAAACCCCCTACCAGATGGCAGCAGCTCATATTCTGAGTGCTGAACGTGAGACGTGTCTAACAATTCTATTTTCTTGTGCAAAGAAGCCTGTTCATAAATACTTTTCAGGGACAAGTGGTCCTTAACACAATGATCTTCTATTCAGGATGAATCAATAACATTTTTAATTTTCAACTGCACAGGCAGGTTGCCAAACCAAGTTGTAACACCGTATGTAACCAGGCTCTCCAGGACTGCTTGACAATAATCACATCATTTTTTTACTGACGCCATGTATTCACAAGCGACGTAAGAAGTTCAACTGTGCTGCAGTCTGCAGCAGAGACTGTCAACATGTGTGCTCCATGTTTGTATCTCGTCAAAATAAACACCAAGATATTCGTATGAGTGGGCCTGAGTGATAGTTTGGTTGTCGATGACCACAGGCCACCATCTCTGGTTATCTTTGCACTAATTCACAAACTTTTGGATTTCCATGAAATAATCAGATGGGTTACAGTTCTCTTTCAGCAGAGATAAAATTAAAGTGTCATCAGAAAATGTCGTGACATGATTATTTGGTAAAAAACTTCTACACTCATCTGTGTATAAAGTGAAAAGGACAGGTGAGCTGACACAGCCCTGGGGGGCTCCTATGCTCAACATTTTTGGTTCAGATGGAGTCTCAATAACGCTGACCTGATTGATTAAGAACGAGTGATATCACTTGATAATAAGGGGTGTACTTTAAGATCATTTAGCCTCTTAATTAACAGATGTGGCTGCAGCGTATTAAAAGCTGAGCTAAAATCAACGAATGGGAAGCGTGCGTATGAGGTAGAATCATCTAAATGTGGTAATACTTTGTTAATAGTATGTGTCACAGCACTGATGGCATTATCTGTGCTTCTGTTACTGTTACTTTTTTCCAGATAGAGGGGAACAAAGTTAATGATTAAAGACTTCTGGAAGATGGGGCACCATGCCTCTGCCAGCTCAATTTGCCAGATTTCAATAGGTGCCAGAGATGCCATACGGTCCATAGGCCTTCCTGGGGCAGATGCATGAAAAACGTCTTTCCACAGCATGCTGGTCAATAGAGATTTTCATAGAGGGTAGGTACACCATCCAGAGCTCTTGAGAGAGTTTCTTGTTTTGAATCTACAGAAAAAAACGTTCAGTTATTTTTATTAATTCCTCTCATTCATCACATTAATACCTCTTATGGCTTTTACAGAGCCCCGAGTTTCTTATTGTTCATAGCCAAGCAGTGGGATTCCAATCTTTCTCTATCCTTAGTTGTCCTTAATTTGTGATTAAGTTTTTTCTGCATAATTTTCATACTTACAAGGTCCCCTCTCTTGAATGCTATTTTTTTTCTGCACAATGCACTCTTTGATTTCCTTGAAAAATGTAAGATTTGTAATTTGGGTACTTAGTGATTAATTATTGGGGTAACACTAAAGTTAATGCAATCAGTGATAGCATTTGTGGTCTCTAACTCCAGACAATGAAAGAGCTCCCAGTTGGTACAGGAAAAACATAATTTTAAAGCTCCAATGCCATCCTTATCATATATATATATATATATATATATATATATATATATATATATATATATATATATATATATATATATATATATATACACACACACACAATGTACAGTTTTAACCTGTGGTTTGCTGCTTTGGGGGTGGACGGCATTGTAATCAGAAGATCCTAGGAGGTGGTTTAATCTTAGCAGTGTATGCATTCTTAACGTTACCATAGCATTGGTCAAGACTATTTTTACCTCTGGTATTTCAATCCACATATTGATTAAACCATGGTAAAGCAAGCTCATGTTTACAATGATTACAATCAACTAAAATAAAACAGGGAGCTTCAGGGGTGTGCTTTAGTTGCCTGTGAACACAGTCTGCTGTGGCAGTTTCCACTAGGTGGGATGTAAACAGTGAATACAACTGATCTCAAAGATTTCCATGAAATGAAAACGGATCGCCAAAAATTCCATGATTTTCCCACGGAAGAATTATGTGAAATACACACGGCCCCCAGGGATGGTTGGGTTTAGGAATAGCTTGTGGGTGGGCTTACGGTTCAGTGACACGCGGGAAAAACGGTACGGATTGGTTTAGGAAAAGAAGAAAGCAACTTTAGGAAACATTTCAAGCAAGACAGGATCCCTGGTCTCCCGGGTGAAAGTCCTGTGTGTGTTGACCCATCCACCACCCATCCACCACCCCAACCAACCTCATAATGTGGATTTTCGGGCTTTAATACTACTCGCCACAATAGTCGCTCCTAATGCTACGTCATCTTCTCATTTACTTTGGCTTTATTTTGCGTGGTGACCATACAGACTTTTCACATATTCTGTGCCACCTCCTCGTAATGCGGTGCTAACAGTTCATGATCATTCCACGAATTTCTGTGAAACCAGGCTGGTGCATAATATGATGTTGCCGAATTTGCAACATTTGAGAGGCATGTGTGTGACTGGGCTACAGAAGCAGGAGCTGGTCCCGGTTGTAGCTCAGGAGCGCGGTCGACACAGTGTCCTGGCCTGCTGGCGTGGAGTGGCATACAAGCCAAACAATTGGGATCACAAGCAGTCCTCTCAGTAAAAACTGCATTGTGTTATGCTTGAGCATTGGGTTGGGATAAAAACATTTCACAGGAAGCCACATACAATCACACAAAACGAACAAAACAACGAGGCAGCAGGATGAGTTAGCCTGAGTTGCAGCAGAGCAGCGCCAGCAGAGCAGAGCAGATCAGCAGGGGTACAGGGAGAGAACATCCACAGCGGGAGGAGAGGGAGAGAACATCCACAGCGGGAAGAGAGGGAGAGAACATCCACATCATGCAGCACATGCTCAGAGGAGATTTAACCACATAGGCAAATAGGCCTACATAGAAAACAGTTTATACAACCTTGTAACACACGCAAACTAAGTAGGCATGCATAGATTCTCACAGATGATAGACTTGCTATTGAGGCTGTTATCAGTGCATTTTTTTTGTTATTGGACAGCATCATTTTGAAAGATCTTTCTAACACCAAAACCAACTATCGCTGTATGACTAGCTATGACTAGATGTAGAAGTTAGGTGTTATATACAAGAACCCTGTTCCAGAATTAAAAGATGCTGAGATTGGTTTTCATTTAGAAAACCATTTGCTCATATAATTGCTACTTTTCTATTTTTTTTTCTCAAAACACATACAATCATTTGAGGTTGACAGTCCTAATAATCTATCTGACCATTAATGTCACTCCTTGTTATCCCTCTGCACATTTCCCCCATGTCATACATTTATTTCCCCGAACAACTCATATAGCGTTGTTTATCTGTTTGTCTCTCAAATGATCTGTGTAGCATTTCCATCAAGTCAGTAGCTAGCTCTTGCATTGTTCTCTTTTCAATTCTTCTTTTATGCCAAAAAAAGAACTAAGATAAAGGACACCTCTAAAGTGATGGGTTGTATTTCAGCTAAATGAATTGGATTCTGGATAAAAGCCTAGAGTAAAAATGTATCATTTGCTTTATTGATCTGATGTGGCTGACTGGTTGGTTGCTCAGCCCAGCTTGCTTTAATTGGAATATATGTACTTTTCTGTCTGATATAATGAGGAGTTAACCCAAACTAAAAACATATACTGTGGACAAAGTAATACTTTTGTTGTGTAAAACCTCCGGCAGGGATCTTCAACAGGGGGTCCAGGCCCCATAGGGCGTCTTCAGAGTCAATGCAGGGGGGTCTCCAAATTATAAATTTTTAAGTTGTGTCGTATTGTTAAGTTTTTTCAAAACATTAAATATGATTTTAACATATTATTAGCAAATATAACTCCCCTCTGATGATAGGCTTACTGGCCTATAGGTAAGGCAGTCACTAATGCCATCCATAGACACAGGATTCAATAAGGATTCACTGCGCCGCACGTATGTTTTAACATTAAAACATTATTTATAAAGCATGCCATTAGGGTATTTTTAATAACTTAGTATTCTATGCAAAAAAAGGTATGTATAAAGGCTTTAAGCCACCCTACATATTACTGTTGGCCCAGTTTGTTATGCTAATTTTAAAAATATATGCAGTATGGGGTCCATGCTCTATCTTTCTCTCAGTTAAGGGGTCTTTGGCTTGAAAAACCATTGAAGACCTTGTAAAAGCCATAAAAATGGATGCGAAATCCAGTACCTAAATATAAATATTATTGCTTGATGAATCACATTTTGTTCCATAAAATTCTCTTGAGATAATTTAAAATTTGTGTCCACGTAATATTCTAAGTCTGCTGAGAAAACCTGAGCTGATGCTTTAGCTCTGGACATTTTTTATTTTTATTTTTTATCTCCGTTCAGGACTTGCTGACAAAGTCTCTTGTGACCTGGGCTGATGTTGGCCAAACATACACAAGATAAACCCCTTCATCATCCTGTCATCGTGTCCTTTGAGGTACGGCATGCAACTAGCCAACCTTAAATGTTTTCTCTCAACAGACTGAAGGAAGTTTGATAAGATACTCTTGGCCATGCCACAGTAAAACCTGCCATAAAGTACTACCGGCCTTAACAGGCTTTGGACTGAAATTTGCTACTGTAACTGCATCCACAATTGTGTTATCAGCCCTTCTACTTACGTAAGCATCCTGTAGTGTAATTCTTACAACCAGTGTCTTTGTCACAATTCTGGGGCTATACACTGACTTGCTTTTGAAGACACTTACTGTTGTTACACCCCAAAGAAGCAAAAGAGCTGTATGCAAGGCGTTGCTTTGGGTTCAATGAAAAAGGCGACAAAAACTTCAGAAAAAGCCCAGTTCTGATTATTGGGGGGTGACTTTTTTTCGGAGAAACAACTAAGTGTATGAGATTCATTTACAGTCAGATAACTATTATTTCAACCCGTTCTTATTCCCAATTTGTCAAAATTGATGCTTGGTCAGTGGCTCTCAGCATCGGATACCAACGCAAAAATCATCTGTTTGCGTCTTTATGGAACGCACTGGGAAGAGCAACAGCGGCGCTGTTAAGATGACATAGTATCAAGAGCAGCAACAGTAGCGAGTAATATGAAAGACAGAAATGCCACGTAAGGAGGTTGGTTGGGTGGTGTGCATGGGGCAAACAACGCAGGAGACCGAAAGATGAAAAAACTGTTTTATCTGACACATTCTTTAAGATGACGGATTGTTTCTGTTTTCTTAATTTGTGTAAAGAATGAGTGAGTCAGGGTAATATATCCAAGTTGTCTACATGATTAATTTATTTATTGTGAACACCTCAAATTTAATCTGAGGGTAAGCATTTATAAAGTTGTGACACTCAAACCAGCTGGGCTGTGTAAAGTACAATGTTGGCTTTTGGAAGAATAAAATCTAAAACCTTGGAAAATTCTACCACACTAAAGATGTTGAAAGTATTGTACAATTCACACACTGAAAACTCAACAATACACTATAGAAAACAAACGTATGTCACCCATGTAATAATGTCACATAAAAGAGAGATAAAGACATCTATTATTTGACCCATGTGAGTTTTCAAGGTTCTACAAGAGGTTCAAACAAGACTAAGTGGATTTATTCCCTTTTATATGGTTCTTGTTGTTGCACTTGTGTGTCGTCTAGATCACAG
Source organism: Etheostoma spectabile (assembly GCF_008692095.1). Taxonomy (NCBI): domain Eukaryota; kingdom Metazoa; phylum Chordata; class Actinopteri; order Perciformes; family Percidae; genus Etheostoma; species Etheostoma spectabile. The sequence continues at coordinate 17,606 of NW_022605087.1, read as the reverse complement.
GATGGATGATTAATTTATGGTGTATGGGTTACCTGAATATTTGCAGGAGGTGGAACAGATTGTTGAGTAAAGCAGCAAAGCGACAGAGACCTATTGGATTTTCAATCAAGGACAGCTGCTAAGTTTAATTTCCATTATTGCTAACAACCTTTCAAATGTGTGTTCGAAACCCTTTTGTTATATCCATTCTGAAGCGGTAAAACAAGATGCAGTCAACAGAAAAAGGTACAGAAAATAGAAAAGCCACATGACAACCCAAAGAGAAAAATTCTGATTGAGTAGTAGTATGAAACAAGTGAAGAAGAGAAATGGTGGGTTCCAGTTCAGCTCATTGTGTGCTTCACCAACAAAAGAGATGAGCAGAATAGAGCTGAGCTGACAGAGGAGAAAGTAACTGCCACAGAAAAGAGGGAAGAAGAGGTCTAAGAGGAATGTGTTCTCAGTATTACACAAGGTACATTATGTTCTGGGAAAGACAGGACAGAAAAAAGCACATAAATGAACCACTTAGCATTTCGTCCCCTTTTTTAGATGGACTTGGGATGTTTAGGGGGGGATAGCAGGTCAACAGTAGATGCCACATAGAAGAGGTCATTGCAACAAATCATCCGAAGGTGTTTCAAGTTTTTTTTTGGTCATAAATCAGAAATACAATATATATTAATTAAATAAAATTAAATGTGGAAGTATATAAGGGCTTAGTACATTATGATATGATGGCATTTCGTGAAATGGTGACATTATGTAATCTATTGATTTGGTACAGAGACACGATTTTCTCTTTTTTTCGTGTTGGTGAGCACAAATTAAACTCTTTCTTTCAATGGGAAGCATCTTTCGTGATAAAAGCATGGTCATGGTAGCATGCAGTGTTGAAAAGCCCAAAATCTGCTGAAGGAGGTTGGTTGGGGGTGCTGGATGGGTCAGATAATACAGGTCTTTTACCCCGGAGACCGGGGATTGCACCCCGCTTCTCCTAACCACAACCGTCCCGTTGTTGTCGCCATCTCCTGCGGGTGACGGTTCCTTTCCCCGCTGTTCTTTTCCTTGTAACACGTCCCGCGTGTGGTGATCTGTCCTGTTGTTGTTGCCAGCAAGTTGCGTTTCATTTCCTCGTTGTTGCAGCCCACAGAGACAGCGAATCGTGTCCCTGCGGCCGTTGTTGGCAGTTTTTTGAAATGGTCACGTTCCAATTTCGTGGTGAACACCACAAAATAAACGAGAAAATCGTGTTCCTGTCTTGGAATCAATAGAACATAACGTGACCATTTCACAAACTACCGTGAGACCGGGTTGGTCTTATTAAATCTTTGGAACATTGTGAACAGAACCCTGCTTGTGTCACTTTGTTCTCCGAAATCTGGTAAGCTTTCATAATTTACAAAATAACATCATGCTTTACTGAAGAAGACCTGGAACTAGCGACTAAGACTATAACCTCATTAGGAAAACTTTACTAATTTAATAAATCAAGTGATAAGTAAGGTCCCTTTCTCAAAGACATCAATCAACAATCAACGTATTTTTAAACTTGCGGTATCTGCTGGCCATTTGAAAATAATCCAGGCATTGGCTTCACTTGGCAGGCCATTCTAACCCGACTGACAAGAGTTATAATTACTACAGCAACTACGAGATTAATGATAATGAACACTTTGCAAATGCTTTGAACATGCAATTGCTAATATGCTAATATCATACAGTACCTCATAGAGAAAAATGAGATGCAGCAATGCATCTCATTGTCACATATGACAAGAAAATCCATCTTGTCTGGCTTCAAGCAATGGGTTCAGGTAAAGCATCGAACTGAACCAATCAGCATCCAGTGGGGAGCTACTGACTGAGGGCACTTTCAAACCAGCCTCGTTTAATTTGGTTGAATCGCACTCGAGTTTGTTTGGCTCGCTGGTGCGGTTTGTTTGGGAAGGTGTGAACGCAACAATCACACTTGGATACGTACCAAAACAAGTGTACCAAGACCTGCTTTGAGATGGTCTCAGTACGCCTTCAAATGAACTCTGGTGCGGTCGTTTGCGATTCGTTTTGTGGTAAGAATCTGGGATGCGGCCCAGTAGCAAACTGTAGCAGCTTGCAATGTTTTTTTAACAGAAATCAACAGCAGTCAAGCTCCCCGTCCATCACGTGCATCTCTGTCGTCAAACCAGACGCCAGTAAAGTTGGAGCCAGACACCGGCAGAGCAGATGTAGCAACGTTGCTCGCAAAACAATGTTTGATTATTTAAATGAAATGAGCTGGTTTGACCATGAGATGCAAGAAAAATGCACCAGTACAGATCACAGGACCGTATTCTGTGATTACTTTGTTGCTCCAGTCGCAGACAAATTTGACCAATAAGAAGAGGAACGTTCTTCCCTGATTTGTAATGACACATTTTAGTACACTTGTTTTTTTACAGTGAAACCAAACCAAGGGTAAATCGCTCCAAGTTTACAAACCCACCAACTGATTCAGATCAAAGCAAAAAACTATAGGTGGGAAAACGCTCTAATAGACAGACAATCACACCAGGAATTATTTAAGTGGCTGCCCTTTTACAAAGTTTCCAATGGTCCTTCGATGGTTCCATGTTACCAAACCATCCATGCACTTCAGGTTGGTAAAAACAAGGGTGTTATTTGATTTGGATTCATTTATTTAGCGAGACATGAAGTAAAAAAGACATGCAAAGGGAACCCAGAAACCCCTAAAGGAGCTTGGCATGCTTGTTTCCCTAGAATAACTCAACAATAGGTGGCATACAGTAAAAATGGGAAAGAAAAAACACATTCTATGTAAAAGGGACAGAAGAAATAAACAATTGAATGAGGAGAGAAAATAAAGAGTAAAAAAACAGAGTAAAGGAAATGTAATCATAAAAAAATGCTGTATTGCTCATTACACAGAGAGCATATGCGCATGCAGATAGGTATTAGACGTGACATTTTTATTCAGCTGGGTGATATTAATAGATCCATGGATTATTCAATAGGTGTTTGGAAAAAGAAGAGATGAGAAAACGTAGGAGCAAATCAAACACTAAACAGTAAATGAGATGTGAATCAAAAGTCTATTGATCTACAAATCACATCACAACACACATCTATTCAGTGATGATAAGCAAACAATACATTGTGTCTGTATAGCAGGTTTTCCTCACAAGTATATTATGTATTTCGGGAAAGTTGGTTAACAAAAGTAGGCATGCAAATGGCAGAACTTGCTTTAAGTTCTTGAATCTTAAACATTAAATTAAAAAACACCTAAACTTAAGGCATATCAGTTTTTGTCAGTGAAAAAAGGATGCAATGATACACATGAAGCCATCTATAGAAAAACTAGTTAAATAGGCTTTGCATGACAGACGTGATGAATGGTTCACACTTTATGGATAATAAACACCTTATCTGAAATATGAGTACATCATGAATGTGCAAATTTCACCAAGGATGTTACTCTGTTACACAAGAATAAATACTGAATACATCTGTCCAAAGATGGAATAACATTCCTGAACAACCAACATATACTGTTCTCATCTGACATGAAACAGCAAGCTAAACTCGTTCCTTCAAAAAGTTTTCCTCCAATGAACAGACGGTGTGTTGTACTAGGCAGGTCATTTTAATGAAGAAAAGGTAAAACTGAAATTAAAAAAAATATAACAAATACAAGTAAATATTTTCTGTATAATCAATAATTAATAATTTAAATCTTACAGGTTGCACCTTCAAAGTGTCCAAATTAAGATACAGGCAAATAAACAAAAAAAAATTCAGCACAAAACAATGTATCCCTAAATTAGGTCTTCAGTTGTTAAATTAGATATACTCACTGGCGATGCCCCATGAACAAACAAAAGATGGCTGGGTAAAGATTCAATTATCTACATGTGCTTCTTCCAAATGACAGCAATTGCAGCACAACAGGAAAGACCCATAGAAAAAACGAATTACAAAATAAAACACCCACCTTCAAATAAAAGCATACAACATTAAACAGTCTTGTAACTTTCGTAATTACACACACAACATGACTGAACAGTAACATAAGACCCAGTGGTCAATTCTTAAAGTATCTTCCATTCTTCAGCCATTGCTCCTATTGATGAAACTGCGGGGATCTTTAGCCAACTCTGCAGCTCCCCTAAGCTTTTTAGCCATCAGCTTCAATCATATTGCATCAACTCTTGCACATTTTCTTGTTTATCAAAGCTCACAACAAGTACAAGCCCCAATTTGGCTCCAACTGAGGAAAATACTGAGACTTACCTTTCTAACATGACAAATGCACAACATCTCTCAACCTGACTGGAGCTGAGTCAAACAGCCATTCAGAATTTGCCCGCCACAAACCTACCTGTTTGATGTCCATCGTTTCCATTTTTCAAATTTCATTACCTAAATGTTTTCAAACCCAACCTTATAATCATAACACAAAGGAAAATGGACAATAAATTCTTAGACGTACTAGTGTAGTGTAAGCTTGAGTCTTAATACTCTCATCACCGTGTAGCTATTTCCGGCAGGAAATGTATAGATTATGTGTAATTTATGCTCAGCATTAGATACATCTACGGATACGGACAGAGCAGTCTGTCCATACTCTGCGCATATTTCGGCGGCCAACAATTGATGAATACAGCTTTTAAATTCACCTTAAACAATGGAAAACAATCAAAACTCCTCAGAAGATGTATTTCAGGGAAAAATAAATGAAACATCAGAATATAAATCAATATATTACTCACATGGCAGAGGTAATTAGGAAAGGCTTCAAATAGAAATGGAAAAAGGAGAATAAGAGGAAGACGATAGAAGATAAGGGTAAACATATGCTTTGCAAAAGGACTGAATCGACCTCTGTCTCTCAGTCCCATGTGACTTTTATCTGGATTAGTGCCAAAGGTGATTGACAGGCCCACTAATCCAACTGGGGGGGTCTACAATCTGGGATTTAACATTCAATAATTGGCCGATCAGCCCAAAGATAGAGCTGCCCGACCTAACTTAAAGGGGGGAAAATCCACTGGTGGCATTAGGAAAATCTGTGTTGAAGGGGCGTTGGTGAAGGTATATGTGTGTAGGGAACGTGTGTGCGTATGTGTGTGTGTGTGTGTGTATGTGTGTGTGTGTGTGTGTGTGTGTGTGTGTGTGTGGTCGCAGTGGGTAACAAGTTCACTTGTGACATCTACAGTATGTAATGGCAGGTTTCTCTGAGGGTTAAACGTGTGTGTGTGTGTATGTGTGTGATTTTAGCTAGATAAATTCACTGATGATACGCGGAAAATTGAATTGGACATGTGACACGATGCATCTATGAGAGTTGGCAGACATTAGTTTAGGAACTGTGATGTGGTGTGTGTTTGTGATGTGGTGTGTGTGTGTGTGTGTGTGTGTGTGTGTGTGTGTGTGTGTGTGTGTGTGTGTGAGTGTGAGCGCACGCAAGTGTGGTAATGAGGTCTGGGCAAGTCAGCATGTGGGTAGGCATTTACTCCATGTGTGTATAATGGTGCATGCAAGCATTTGTGCATATCTCTGTGTGAGTGTGTGTTTATATATGCGTGTGTGAAATTTGCAGCATGACAGCTTGGCATCAATCACTGTCACATCTCAGCCCAAATGAACCATTACCCATACTATGTAGTGGTTAGTAGGGGGCTTTAAATTTGCCAGCCCCATCACATGACATGGTGTGGACAACTTTTTTTTGACATCTGGATACAAGATGTTTTGTATGGCATTTTTTTTGTCAATAATTTAAGTGTCTGACAGACTAAAATCTATAGGTGTCATTTTCTATTTCTGGTTAGAACAGCCAGCAATGACTGAGTTTGAGTAATGTTGTGGATTTGACTGGTGAATTGAAGGGTAGACAATATTTTAATGGTGGCCTTTACCCTTGCACCTTTCCACACTTCAGTGTTACCGGCGCTGTCAGTGAATTGGATTTTCTTCATTTTCTGAGAGCAATGCCGCACAACTTGTGTATTTTCTTCATATTTTTTGATCATTTTAACTGTAATGGTGCATCCTAAAACTGGTGCCGCATCCTAAAATTAGAGTTAACAAAATAAAACTCAGCAAATTGTTGCATCTTTGTTGCCAGATCAGCTTCCTGTAAATAATGGCAAATGTTTAAAAACGTAACTTCTGTTCCTGTTGGTGTACTGTAGCCCAAAATCCTCTTGTATGCCCTGCTGGAATTCATTCTTTATCATCTGTCTCTGCTGGTGGCTCACTGGGTATAAACCTTTCTGCCTCTTTTTGCAGGGCTGGCAGATGATCAGTATTCATTTGTCTTAACAGGCAGCTCCAGCCAAGAGACTCAACATTAGGGACATGTAGATATTTAATAACGTTGGGAGTGCAAATGACAGATGGTTAATTTGGATTGAAATTGATCAAGAGAAAAACTGTATTGATAAATAAATTCTGAATATCAATAAAGTGTTCATTCAGTAGTCTATGAAATACTCAAAGAAGCTAATACCATAGTTAGGGGGCCAGGCATCCACCCAAACTAAAGTGACAGGACTTTTTAACTTCAGCTTATATGATTCTCAATGTTACGTATGTAAAGGCAAGGAAGTAAGTATGTAAATATTGAAACTGAGAACCAAGAAAACATATGAAAAATATGCTTTTACACAGAGGCAGGGAAGATAGTGTATGAGTAAGCGTATTGTGACTAATATGATCCAAAGCAAAATTCCTCAAATACGTCCTCATACCTGGCAAATAAAGCTGATTCTGATTCTGATAAGGTAACACAGTTGAATCTTACTGTGGTATTTGATGGCTGGGTTAGTTGTGTATGAGATTGACCGAACAACACAGCAGTTTTGGCTTTAGAGGGATAAAGTAGCATTTGGTTTGTTCTATCATTAGAGTCATGGTGTTTCATTAGAATGGCAGGACTGTCATTACGCTGCAGGTATTGAGGTTTGAGGATAATGGTTTCGTTTAGAAGCAGTAGGTAAGAATTATTAAAAAAAACTTTTGTCATTTTGTTAAAACTGATCCTATGTCTGAGAACAAAGCAAAAAAAAAAAATCCAACTCTTCTGGCACCACCTGTACACTACACATTCTGTAGTGTGATTTGCAAAATCCACCGCTCCCTGTTCAGATGCACCAATCAGGGCCAGAGGGGGTGTTTAACTGTGTGTCAATCCCGGCTCAGACACACACGTTCATTCTCCCTCATGGGGGGAGGGGCTTAGGGGACCGTCTGGGCTTTAGTAAAAATGCGGGGGGTACTGAGAAATGGTTGATGTTCAAATTATTTGGCTGAATCCTGGATCTTATCTACTGCAGCACCTTTAAATGTATGTGCTTCATTGCTTCACGGTATAATTAGTATGAATAGAAATCACACGTAAGAAATACTGTGATTTATAGATCATGATGGTGCAGCAACTAACAACTGATGCCTGAATTTCATCCAACAATGTCGCTGAAATAACACAGAAATGTTATTGGTAGAGTCCACTGTTCCCGTGCTGGAATTTTAATTTAATTAAATTAACGAGGGATTGACAGTACAGGGGTTGCAGTTTGGTGGGCTGGGATCTCAGCGCTTTTGCGGATGATGTGGCCCTGATGGCATCATCGGCCTGTGACCTTCAGCGCTCAGTGGATCGGTTTCGCAGCCGAGTGTGAAGCGGCTGGGATGACGATCAGCACCTCTAAATCTGAGGCCATAGTTCTCAGCAGGAAACCAATGGAGTGCCTTCTTCAGGTAGAGAATGAGACCTTTCTCCAAGTGAAGGAGTTTAAATACCTTGGTGCCTTGTTCGTGAGTGAGGGGAGCTGGTTGATGTGGCTCGGGAAAGGGAAGTTTGGGGTCTCCTGATGGAGCAGCTGCCCCTGCGACCTTATACTGGATAAGTGGATGAAGATGGATGGATGGATGGGATTAACAGTACATGATTGCATGTTATCCAGCTATTTTTGTCTCATTGATAACAGCCCCACTAATTTAGTTAGATGTACTGGGTTACTGCAATGGAACACATTATTGATTGACTTCTTTACTGTAGGCCATAAAAGTCAGATAAGCAGTTGTTGTTGTTTTTTTGAAGTAGCTGCTAAAGCGTGTTTGCTGTTTTATTAATCCACTCTTGCTGTTACCACAGTAACTATGAATGTCAACCAGGACTGGAATCCCACGGATTATAATAAGAACCTAAGTTCTAAAAGTCTCAACAAAAAAATCCCTGCACGGTTAATTTCCTTGGCGACAGGTCTGCTGCATTAAAAGCATACTTTTTCTGTTGAAAATTCAATGATAACTTGCTATTATAAGCCTCTGAGATCAGTTAAAGTCTGTTGACATTTTTCAATGGATCTAAATTAAACTTGTATATCCGTTGCATTACTGCTCCTACTGGTTTTGGGGGAGTCACTCTGCTTCAATAACTCTTAATCAGTGACTTCGTAAACAAATACTTCAGCACAGCTAGGCTCATCCCTCCTATTTAATTCATATTTGATACATTATAAATATACAATGTGCCAGGCTTTATTTTTTGGCAATAGGGAGAAAGAGATAGAAAAACAATGTGTTGGAAAACATGTCACAGTGGAAAGGAGAAAGTCGGTCAGGAAGCTTATAAAGTGACAGCATTTACTCTGTCTCCAAACCGAATTGGACTTCACCCTGTGAAGTCTGTGCCCAGAGGAGGGAAATTAACAATCTGTCTGTTCGTTTAGCGACTCTTCGTTTCCTGCCGCCTCATCAGCGCCTGCTGGAATCTTAACAAGGGAGCAGAGTGGCAGGGAGAGACAGGGACGGATAGTGACAAAGGAAAAAGAAAGAGAGATGGAGAGATATGCTGCATTCATTCCATATGGGAAAGCTGGAAGATAGGTTTCCTTGTTGAGATGCAGGTCAGCTTTCAGGTGGTGAATTGCTGGGGAACTCGGGGGTTTAGGACACAATGTCTCCTACTCCATGAATACTAAAAGTTCCAACAAGAAATCATTTTTTTCATATGTGGGAATGATTAATGATTACATAAATGGATGCAAGAAGGATAAATCACACAAAGGCTTCATCTATATAACCCACCAAAAGAACGTGTTTAAAAGCTACACAGACCAGGTTTTTGCTCCTGGCTGCTCAAAAGGAGAGTAGTAGTATTCACGCCTGTCTTTCAACCCCTGAGAGCCCAATTGAGGGTAAATGCTGCATGCAAACATATGTTTTGTCCTCTCTTGACAGAAAGGCTTACTCACTTCAGTTTGTCTGAATCTACAGTCTCTTCCTCTTCTCTGGCATTTGACAGCAACACTTACCTATCGTTGTCTCTAGAGCCTTTGAATGAACTCAAATGCAGGAACGCTTCTGAGCTGTCGCTGAACTATGGACCTCCCACATACACTACGTGTGAGTGAAACGTAACAGAAATCACTGGAGAAGTGATGGCACCACGATTGGCTCACAGTTTTTGAGTTTATCAGTTGCTACGCACATCAACTTGAGAGTACAAAGTATGTTTGAACATCACACCTGCAGCTTAACAAAGCTATACATTTGTAGCTGATTTTGTCTGGTGTTGTATTGCATTGTTGTTACAAAATTCTGACCTCCACACACCCTTTATGCACAGGCCATACTGACTGCAAGAAGATGAAACATGTTTAAGTCGGGGTTTATCTGTTCATGTCACCAGGTATAAATGGTGAACTTGAGCTAAATATTGATGTACGTTTATAGAGGAAACACTTCAATTTTCAAATATAATCACATGGGGAGTAAGGACATGGAATGATGTTGTTAAGACAAAAAGAAGTAGAGAAAGAGAGAGAGAGAGCGGAAGAGAGAGAGAGAGAGAGAGAGAGAGAGAGAGAAGGTGATTGGCAATTTGAGAGGTTTTGGAGAAAACATCAAAAGAGCGGCCAAGACTCATATCACATGGTCCTGACAGAAACACCTGGCCAGTTGAAGCAGTAGTACAGGATAGGTATGATGCAGCAAACACACCACACACACACTCAGAGTCTGAATTTCATCATATTAAAAATATGTCTAAACTAGGGCACTAAATATCCAGAGATGGAATGGTTAGCACATTTGTGTATATGTATATAATTATTTTGTGTACAAACTGAATACTACTTTGTATTGTACAAAGTAGTAGTATGTTCTATGGTGAGAAAATGTAATGCCAAAGAGCAGGGCTGTCTGATGGCAAGGTAAAGTGATCAATATTAAATACAGCATTAACTTGACTGATATTGATTTTTTTAGGTGGGCCTTTATTTAAGTGTGTTTTTCTCCCGTCCACAGTTTATTGTTTAGCTTCCGGTGCTGTGACTACTCGGTCTACTTCTCCAAACTGGAGTATGCCGACCGCCATCTACACTTTAAAATATCCGAACTATCTCTTTTAGTCTGCTCAAAATATCTGGTTAGAAGAAAACAGTACACAACTGCCTAATGGTGGATTCTCTCTTGTTCAGTCCTAAATATTCACCATCACTTCAGTTAATCAGCACTAGGACACTAATCAGGAACACCAGGAACAGAGTATTGATGTGGCAGTTATATTGGGAGGCCACAGAGACTTCCTGACTCTGCATTTGTAAATCTCTATATTGATGTCACATCTGCGGTGCCAGTAGACTCCCCACAATGACATGATTCATACTGAACCACACTAATCAACTAATCAAAGAGTCACAGACTCGCTGACCAGTTTCATTGAGTGTGACAACACACAGCTCAGTTTAGAGGCTATGGAAATATAGGCTACCAAACACAGTGGCAGACTCAGCATATAGGACCATCTAAATGGCACTGCATCACGTTTCTCCACTGGAAGAGCAACAGAAGGAACCTGCATCACGTTGCTCCACTGGAAGAGCACCCAGAAAGAAACTGCATCACGTTTTTTCCACTGGAAGAGCACCCAGGAAGAACCTGCATCACGTTTTTCCACTGGAAGAGCACCCAGAAGAACCTGCATCACGTTTTCTCCACTGGAAGGGCGCCCAGGTGACTCTGCATAATGTTTCTTGCATATTGGGCTGTCATAGAGGACTTACCATTTTATGACCATAGGGGCATCCAGGCCACTTTTGCAACGTTTTCATTTTTTAACATAGGGGCAGCAGAGGGTGCAAATTATTTTTAGAAGATTTACAAATTAAATTCTGTTTACAACCATTGTATTGGTATGCAGGCAGGAATACCACTAGATACCAGGTAATTGAGAACAATACAGTTTTTTTTTTATCTCTCTCTCTAAAATGATGTTATATACTACTAATTAGCAGCAGCAAATGTGTTTTGGGAGAAATGTTAAGGCACCAGAAATCACATTTTTTAATCAACATAATGTGGAAAGGTTTTAATGTAGTCACTTTTGCATTACAATATGCTTATTGCAGCGATTTTTGAAACCATTTGTCATGCCCCCCTTCAGAAGCTTCACTTTTATCAATAGTTAATAATACCGGAGAAACTAATAATAATAGGGGCCAAGTCAAATTTTATTGAAATAAACAAAAGAGACACGTTAGCATCCAACTTTCGGTCCGCACTACATTCTTCCCCCTGGTCATCTACCTTTCTTAGAACCATTACTTCTTCACTCGCTAAAATGTTGCCACTATGACCACTGTAATTTCAAGAAGAATGTTGTTTTTTGCTCAGGGCCGTAGTGGAAAAAAAGCTGCACTGTTTCTCGTCAGCTACTTTGGGATTCCCTTGTTGCCTAGACCAGATGAGAGATGTGATTCTTTGAGGATGCTGACGGGCATCTTTAGGCCAAGCACCCTGAAACACAAGGATATTTCAGGATCAGCACATGGGCATGGTCACCGTGGACTTGCATCGCCGTCCTGTAAAAAGGCTCCGTTTAAGTGCAATAATCTGCTCCTGACCTTGTCTTGAAAATCCTGATTTTTATCAGACATACTTGATATTTTCTAGGGCAGCCTTCATAAGTGGTCAAACAAGACAATTTTCAGATGGAAATTGCGCCGTGTAATGTGATATTTTCTCTGATAAAACCATGTCTAGCAAGTGCCTAGTCTTACTAGATGACTGAGCCAATCACATGGCTTTTGTCAGCCCAAAGGAGCAGTGGCTTAACACCAAGGTCCTTCCCGGTCATTAATCCTCTTATTTATCATGTAGATTTCAACCATTCAGCCATTCTGGTGGGAACCTTCATCATGTTTGATTATGTATGCAGTATAATTCTTTTGGTTAGTACACAAAGCTTATGACTTTATTTTAAGTAAAGACTAAAAACCTGCTCTTGATTGTTAATCAATCACAAAAAATATCTACCACCATTTAAATAAGAAACACAAGGATATCCTAAATAGCCAATTTCGGCAGCTACCCCTTGGCTGGATTGAACAATTCACCAGGAGCAAACCTAATGCTGTTGATTCACATTCTGCATATCAAAGTATTTCAGAAACTGCAGCCAACAGATCATCATGAACAAATAGGACAAATACCATCTTGATGTAATCAATGTGGGTACTCTCCAGACCCGCCAGACCAGCTGCACATTCATAAACTTTTCTTTAAAAATCGCAACAAAAGAAAGGCAAAAAAAAGGTAACACCCACGTCGTAATGCATGGACACCTTGAATGTGCTAGACCTAATGGGTGAGTTTCACACCAAATGAACAGGGAATTAATAGGTGCATTAGGACTCAATGGTCTTACACCTTTGCTCACAGAATACCTCAGGTAGCACTGTCAGAAGTCTTTTTTCACATCTACAAAACATATGTACAACTAATTATTACATTTATGACACCTCAAGTACCTGTGAGAGGGTAAAGAGCTGGTCCTGGACGGAAGTCTCACTGTTTCTCCTGAAGATGATGTTCAAGAATTGGCTTTTGTGTTGTTTCTTTCATGATCCTGAGGATGCTTCCTCAGGAATATTAAGCAATTGGAAATTTGCTTAATATGGGAAAGACAGGACATTAATGACAATGGCAAACTGCTGATAGTGGGACATTGCCCGTGGACACTATATTAGGGAGGCCAGTGTCTGATGGGGCAGCAGACTGCACTCCCTCATCAGGATCAGAGATATTTCAGGAGAAAAGGGAGAACTAGTCCCTCTGAACATACTTTTGTAGCCACCAAGGTGAACCAGAAACAGGTAGATCCTCATCGGCTGAACAACTAATCGCCCATCCATAAACAATACTGAAGTATTACTTAGTTATGCAAAGCTATAGTGCATAGTTGCTGTCTCCCCCATGAGAAATTCTAAGTAATGACAGCAATACGGCTGTTGCAGCCACATGACGCAAGCCTTCAATGATTGCGCATCAGTCCCTCCCCTCCTCCATGCAGTTGCTTGTAGCCAAGGAGGATTCTAAAAACATGATGGATTCTTCAGGAGAGGTTAGTCTCGTCACTTGAGCTTCTGTGCCCGAAAGTTGCTGGACAACACCATTTTATAAACATGGCCATGCTGACAAATACAGAGAGAGCTTTGTTGAGCTGATAGGCTTAGTATAAACTAATTTGGCGATGGCTTGAATATTACGGACATTAGTATTAAATAGTTGCACACTATAGCTTTAACGCAGCAAGTTTATCAATATGCTAGCCCCCATCATGCTTTGATAGTTGGCGCTAGAAAGCTAATTCAAATTGCATTAGCTGGTGAATGAAAAATTACACATTGTATTTATTTCACCATCCATAAGTATATATATATATATATATATAATATATATATATAAATATATATTCATGCATACATATATATAATTAAAATGGCAGATAAATAGGTATATACTTCTCAGCAATCTTCCAAATTATTTAAAGTCATTCCAAAAAAAATTGCCACGTACAAAAAGAAGTATGAAGAAGTTCTTATCAGGTTCTACCCCCTTTCTCTACTTTTATCCTTTAGTAAATAAAATCTTATGCCTCACTTATTTACACATCATAGACCCAGATGCATGCATATATACCTACACGCATTTACACTGTTTTTGTTTTTCTTCCCTTTCTTCTTCTTCTTTCTATACCCTCTATTTATAGAAGATTAAATAACACATCCATACTAGACTTAGTATACAGATTTATTAGTATGTAGATGCCAAGAAACCATACAATCATTGTACAATACTATCACTACAAATCCTTTTGGTATCTCTTTAATACGTTATTTTTAAATAATCTCTTGAAATTGCTCATTGAGGATTTCATCTCTTCACTGCAGCTGTTCCATAAAGTAACTCCTTTGGTTGTGATGCAGTGATATTTAGCATTTTGTTCTTATAAATTTCTTTTTTTTTTTTTAATGTTCCTCTTAAGTGATGTTTTCTCTCTTATTTGAAACATCCCCTGGATACTGTTCAATTGCTGATGATTATTTATTTTGTACATCATTTGTGCAGTTTTAAAGTCAACAATATCTCTGAATCTTAGGGCTTTTAATTAAATAAACAGTGGATTAGTTGGTGCTCTACAAGTGGTTTTATTTACAATTCTTAAGGCTCTCTTTTTAACAATGAATATAGGTTGAGTGTTTGTTTTGTAAGTGTTTCCCCACACCTCCAAACACTAAGTAATGTATGGCAAATATGAGGAACATTACATGTGTACAATGAGCGTTGATTAATAAATAATTGGTTTTATACAGTATAGCAATTGATTTTGATATTTTTGGCATTAATATAGTGTATATGTGGCTTCCAACATAATTTTTTGATTACGATTATTGATTACGACTCCCAAAAATGGAAGTTCTTTTACTCTTTCAATTTCAATATCATTTATCATAGGTTTTTTGTGTAACGTTGTGGCACGATTACCAAAAATTATAAATTTAGTTTTATTCAAGTTCATTGTTAGTTTATTAGCATCAAACCAGCTCTTCATCTTTTTTAATTCATTTTCTGCTGTATCCAAAAGTTGTTCCAAATTTTCCCCAGAACAGATTAAATTAGTATCATCAGCAAATAAAATGGTTGTCAGTGTTTTTGACAGTGGTCACAACACTGACCCCTGGGGGACCCCACATGTGATTTTCTTTACCTTTGATTCATGGTTTTGCAATTCAACATATTGTGTATTCTGTAAGTAGCTATTTAACCATGAAAGTGCAGTCCCCCTAATTCATATTGTGTAGTTTCATGATCTGTAAATTGTGGTCTATTGTATCAAATGCTTCTTAAGATCAAAGAGATCTACACTGCATATTGTTTTGTTCTATTGCTGTTGATATTTCTTCCATGTGAAGTTGTCCTATTAGCCCTGAACCCATATTGCTAATCACAAAGTATATTATGTTAGTAACAAAGTTATCAATCCTTGCAGAAAATATTTTCTAATATTTTTGAGAATTGGGAGGGCAATGAAACAGGTCTATAGTTTGAAAGTGTATGTTTTCATCAGCCTTGTATAATGTGTCACCTATGCTATTTCATTTAAATAGAGATTAAGATATGATAACATACATGCGTTAGAGGTTTGACAACACAGCCAATTATACTGTTGACCATAAACATGTCATACCATTCCAGTCAGTGTACCTTTGTATTAAATGTGTTAACAATCTCAAAAATGTTTCATCAGTTCCCTTAACAAACATGGATTCATTAATATTTACATTCTTGCTTAGCACATCATTTATACTGCCAGTCTTTGTAAACTCCCCTCCCCTGCTAACCTGGACCTACTCAAACAAAATTATCATTAAATTCATTTGCAGCTAAGGTCAGTTGTTTTTGTCAGGAAATAGTTGGACTAGTTGGAGAGAGTATATCTCCACCCAGGCCGGGAAGGCCTCGTAATCGCCCCAGTCAGAGTTGGGTAATGTGTTTAGGAAAAGGAAGTTGGGGTCCCCTGCTGGAGCTGCTGCCCCGCGACCCAACATCGGATAAACGGATGATGACAGATGGAAGGATCGTGCCTATCCATCAGTCATACAGTAAGGTATTTATTAAAGTTTTAACATGTATGCAGTAAATAGGCATTAAAAACTACACCATAGAGGATATTGATATTATTTTCAGTGAGACTAATGTCCATGCTGTGAATCCATCCCAGAAAGTATTGTCACATCCCAGGAGTGCTGCCATGACAACCATATAATCAGAGTTCTACAGCCTGATTACCATGGAGAATTAATTGGAGCATTGAGACAGACACACACACACAGCAACCAGATATGGGAAGCGTATGTGTGACCTGTTCTGTCTTTATTAGACAGTGTCAGGCTTATTATCATTCTGCAAAGGCAACATTGATTCTACTTTATTCTGGTATATATTCACAGTAGATATGAAAAGTCTCAGTTAAATAGTTATATTCAGTGCCTCAAGCTTGAATTAAAAACATTTGATTCAGGCTTTTCTCAATGTTTTGAATATTTGGTGCTAGGAGCAATCCTAGTACGGCATCAGGTTGAAGCAGCTGACACCCAGGATACCCATGCCTGAAGGAAAGGGATTTGAACCTGAACCCTGACTGTGCAAACACCTAAATCACCATGTATTCCATATTTCTCAGTTCAATAACTGTAAAACCTGTTTCTACGTACTAAAGGATTTCATTGCCAGCATACCATAACAAAAAATAGACAGAGACAATTGTTGAGTAGGTATCCCATCCTTCACTTCAGGCTTCGGCATTATAATTATAGTCATAAATTTCTTGCTTTACACACCTGAGCTTAGAGCTCTTTTGTTGTAGTTATCACACTTCATAAAGTTAAGAAAATGTCTAAATTTTGAACTACTATAGGAATGTTTTTTGCAAAGAAGAAATTTTCCTTTCATATTACGCAGGTTCAATGCTGTGCATTAAACTCCCAGACTTAATATGGCAAGTTTGCTTTAAGTAGAGATACTGTGTGAAAAGATCAATGATGCGAGCTCTGCGATATTTTTTTTTACAATGAGCATTTAGTATGTTTTTTATAAAAGTAAATAGATAAATTTAAAAGTCTCTATATTATTTATTATTTAATGCACACTTGTATGCTACGTTAAATGTGTACCTCTACGGATGGCAGTCGGGGCCATCAGTCCATTGGTCCAGACTAAAATACCTCACAACTTTTGGATGGATTGACTTTATGTTATACAGACATTATGGTCTACCGACTGTCTTTGGTAATCCTGCCTGTTCCTCTAATGTCACCATGAGGTTGACATTTTTGTTTTTTGGTGAAATGTCGTAACGACCATTGGATAAATTAGCAATAAATTTGGTACGGATATTTAACATTTCATCTTGGGCTACCAGCAGGGTAACATTTTGAACTTGGCACACATTTAGTGCAGGCATTCATTGTTTTCACAGGATATAAATCCTGAAAGCTTTAGTAGGACTTTTGTCATTTCATCTAGTGCCACCATGAGGTTAACAAAGCAATGTCTCGGCATTACTGTTGGATAGATAGCCAAGTAATTTGGTACAGACATTCAGAGTTGTGTGAACCTTGTTGATCTCTTCACTTTTCATCTAAAGTCATCATCAGGCCAAATTTCAGAGTGTCCAGTACTTTTAGTTTATCTAACAGTTTGGTTGTCTTTACTCAAAATTCAAACAAAATAAAAATAAAATAATAATAAATTAAAATGTGGATCAGTCAGAA
>NW_022605086.1:0-32155 GCF_008692095.1 Etheostoma spectabile | reverse complement strand
AGCCATGTTTGCATCACCCTCTGTCCCATCTGCTCACACATAATCCCCATAACAGCTAACCTGCTAGCAATTGACAGCTCTCTCTGTCTACCTGCATATTTAAGTTTGTTTTGTGTGTCTGTTTTGTGTGTAAAGGACTTAAATGCACCGTGCTCTTTGCAGCTATCACGAAGTGGAAATGCCAGTTTTACAAACTGTACAATCAGTCTGACTCTGAAACAAAGCAATGAAGAATGTGCTGGATAAATATGTTGGGTTTGATGAAGATGGCAGCACTGTTGATATTATATTTAAGTCAACTTGAATAGATTGACACCACAGGGCTGTACCACAAGTAAGTTCAACAAGGCCAGGCTTCTTTGCCTTAGCTTTCTCGACAAAGCCTAAAAGTCCAATCAGAGATAACTTACCAATTTCTTTTTGATTCAATCACAAACTCTGAACATAGGTTAGCCATGTAGCATGAGTAACCAAGACGTCTAGACTTTACAACATTTGAAAACTCTGACTTTAAGCTCAACATACCTCGCCAACCCACTAATCTTGCTTTGTGGCAACAATCTTGTTTTACTGCCTTATTTTTCTTTTAAGCATCTTTTATGTGGTGCTTTTCTTTCCTAAGTTCACTCTTCTCTGTTTTCTCTTATTCATCTCCATTTCTCATATACATTTGCTCTTTTCTTCTCACCTTCCTTACATTGTCATTAGTGTCAATCATTTTCTCAGTTCTACTGGGTCGATCAATAATAAAACAGATCTCATTCCTGAACACCTTATATTTTTACTTGTACAGGTCTAGGCAGATTTAACCAAAGTTTTCCTTTAAGCTGTGGTTATCATCTGGCCTTTCTCTGTTCCTTCATCATTTATTAATAGCAATACACAGCAGTTCACATTTGCACTGATGAACTTTGATGCGGTTGAACTTATCCATCAGTTTATCTCCTTGATGATGTATTGATTCATCACTAAGACCAGAATGAGATGATGATTGTCACACCTTCATGGAATTGTCACATTTTTAGTTTTCTAACCACGCTTGGCTCTGCAGATGGCAAAGTCAGTTGGTCGGTCAAAACCTGGAGGGATAAACTCCGAAATTTGGTCCAGGCATTTATACATTTATACTTAATACTTTGCTAGTCTCCTGTCATCCCCTCTAGTGCCGTGAGGTTGATATTTTCTGGATTTTATGGAAATATTTTACACAATTTCAATGAAATTTGATACATCACGTTGCCTGGAGATGGATTTAATGACTTTGGTTATCCCTTTACCCCGCCACCATTCGATTGACATTTGTGGTTTTGACTGAAATTTGAAAAAAACTAATTGGATGGATTATTGTAAACATTTATGCCCCCCTTACGATGAATTGTAATAATTTTGGTGAAACCTTAACTTTTAATTGAATCTAATTGCATCACAATTGAATTATTCCGATACTTTGCTCTATGACAAAATACCTGGAAAACCAATGACCTTCCCACCAGCCTCAGCTGTACTTAGTTCTGTGCTATTTAATTAAAGCATGCTGTGACAAAACTCTCTTCACAGCTCCCAAGAACCCCCAGCAACAAAGGATTTGCAGTCCCATCAAAGGTTTATTTGGAACATTTAACTTCAGGGGGCTAACAGTTAACAACTAACAAAAAGAAATATGTGTAACAACATGAAGTTAGCTACTCAAAATAAGATAAACCAAAAGACAAATCACTGAACTGACTCCTACTCAAAAAACTTAAAAAAAAAGTTTGAACAGAAACGCTACCACACTTACTGAGCCTGGGCTGTTAGACAGTCAGTCACTTGACAGCTGTAACACATATTCCTAGAGAAATCCCTGCTTGGAGTGGAGAGAGGAGAGCTGGGAGTAGGAACTTGAAGAATCTAAACCACAAGCTTGAAGGCTGGGACCAGTCACCTCCCTGGAGCAACCTCCCAGAAGGTGCATCTCATAACCCTTAAATTGCCTCCTTGTCTCCTCCACTTGCCCTCCCACCAGGGAGGTCCGGAAGAGACGCGAGGAAATCATGGCAGGAGAGAGGATCAGAGGAAATGTTTTTTAGAGGGGTGAGACATCCTTTCCTCTCAGCCATCATATGATTTTGTCAGCTGTGTGGGCGGAGCTAGCAACTCCTTCAAGAAGCACGGCTTCCAGGAAGGCTGCTCTCGTGTATGTTTGATCATGGCTCCTTGGTGATCCCTTCTCAATGCTCGCTCCTCTGTCCTCAGGGCAGCAATGAGAGCTTTGAGAGGGCCTTCACCGAGGAGGGACAAAACAACTTCCGGTACACCCAAGGCCCGAGGAGTAGAAGAGCTTTCAAATAAGGGTTATGAGATGCACCTATAGTCCATCATTCAATCAGCCAATCTTGCCTGTGCCTGCAGCCCATCACACACAGATCAAGATCAGATTAACTTTATTGTCCCACACCATGGTAAATCTGTCTTGGGCACTTAACCCATGCTGCAGCCAGAGTAGAAACAAACAAACCAGACAGCATGTACAAAGATCAATACTGTACAATACCATACCACAGGATAAACTATGGTCCTGATGGTGTATCAAACCCAACAGATGTTATGCAATGCATTAGTTAGACATTACGCAAAATAGAAAAAAAATAAAAATAAAGACAAAAGTACAACAATTACAAATCTCCATTGCCATGCAGGCCTGTTCTGTCTTTTACTTGTGGCTATTTAGGAGCTTAATAGACACTGGGGAAAGATTACATTTTGAACCTGTTAAATCTGCAGCGAGGAACTCTAACTCCTAATTTCCACCGGTTGTAGAATGGCTGTGGATTGGCTCTGCTGCATGTTGGCTCCGTGCTCCACCGTCCGTCAATACAAACCAGGTCCGGATTGGTTGCTGAACGGACATACAGTCACGAGGACCAATGATAACTTGCAAATCATGTAGAATAGAAATACAAAAACAACAACAGTTTGTTTCCATCCAGAGGAGTAGAGGAAAACACTCTCTGCTTTGTTTTCAAGGTGTAGTGCAGGGAAATATGATCCGCCGTGAGACGGTCTATTTTATTTTGAAAATTAAACGGATGTTTTATTCTGTTTCTGTGCTCAACTTCCTGTCCCGAGCTTTCTGCTGTGTGCTGAATTGCTCCTGAGCTCTCCAGCATCCAGCAAAACTACAAGCACTGCATATCTGCTCTGGAGTGCTGTGGATCGCCGGAACTGGGACAGAGTTGGGACGCAGCCACAGTCAGTAGAAATACACACATTGACTTTAATGGAAACCTAATGACTCCGCAGCCGTTCGGCAACTGGTGGAAATCAGGAGTAAACCCCCTACCAGATGGCAGCAGCTCATATTCTGAGTGCTGAACGTGAGACGTGTCGCTAACAATTCTATTTTCTTGTTGCAAAGAAGCCTGTTCATAAATACTTTTCAGGGACAAGTGGTCCTTAACACCAATGATCTTCTATTCAGGATGAATCAATAACATTTTAATTTTCAACTGCACAGGCAGGTTGCCAAACCAAGTTGTAACACCGTATGTAACCAGGCTCTCCAGGACTGCTTGACAATAATCAACATCATTTTTTTACTGACGCCATGTATTCACAAGCGACGTAAGAAGTTCAACTGTTGCTGCAGTCTGCAGCAGAGACTGTCAACATGTGTGCTCCATGTTTGTATCTCGTCAAAATAAACACCAAGATATTCGTATGAGTGGGCCTGAGTGATAGTTTGGTTGTCGATGACCACAGGCCACCATCTCTGGTTATCTTTGCACTAATTCACAAACTTTTGGATTTCCATGAAATAATCAGATGGGTTACAGTTCTCTTTCAGCAGAGATAAAATTAAAGTGTCATCAGAAAATGTCGTGACATGATTATTTGGTAAAAAACTTCTACACTCATCTGTGTATAAAGTGAAAAGGACAGGTGAGCTGACACAGCCCTGGGGGGCTCCTATGCTCAACATTTTTGGTTCAGATGGAGTCTCAATAACGCTGACCTGATTGATTAAGAACGAGTGATATCACTTGATAATAAGGGGTGTACTTTAAGATCATTTAGCCTCTTAATTAACAGATGTGGCTGCAGCGTATTAAAAGCTGAGCTAAAATCAACGAATGGGAAGCGTGCGTATGAGGTAGAATCATCTAAATGTGGTAATACTTTGTTAATAGTATGTGTCACAGCACTGATGGCATTATCTGTGCTTCTGTTACTGTTACTTTTTTCCAGATAGAGGGAACAAAGTTAATGATTAAAGACTTCTGGAAGATGGGGCACCATGCCTCTGCCAGCTCTCAATTTGCCAGATTTCAATAGGTGCCAGAGATGCCATACGGTCCATAGGCCTTCCTGGGGCAGATGCATGAAAAACGTCTTTCCACAGCATGCTGGTCAATAGAGATTTTCATAGAGGTGTAGGTACACCATCCAGAGCTCTTGAGAGAAGTTTCTTGTTTTGAATCTACAGAAAAAAACGTTCAGCTTATTTTTATTAATTCCTCTCATTCATCACATTAATATACCTTTATGGCTTTTACAGAGCCCCAGAGTTTCTTTGTTCATAGCAAGCAGTGGTTCCAATCTTTCTCTATCCTTAGTTGTCCTTAATTTGTGATTAAGTTTTTTCTGCATAATTTTCATACTTACAAGTCCCCTCTCTTGAATGCTATTTTTTTTCTGCACAATGCACTCTTTGATTTCCTTGAAAAATGTAAGATTTGTAATTTGGGTACTTAGTGATTTTATTGGGGTAACACTAAAGTTAATGCAATCAGTGATAGCATTTGTGGTCTCTAACTCCAGACAATGAAAGAGCTCCCAGTTGGTACAGGAAAAACATAATTTTAAAGCTCCAATGCCATCCTTATCATATATATATATATATATATATATATATATATATATATATATATATATATATATATATATATACACACACACACAATGTACAGTTTTAACCTGTGGTTTGCTGCTTTGGGGGTGGACGGCATTGTGATCAGAAGATCCTAGGAGGGGGTTTAATCTTAGCAGTGTATGCATTCTTAACGTTACCATAGCATTGGTCAAGACTATTTTTACCTCTGGTATTTCAATCCACATATTGATTAAACCATGGTAAAGCAAGCTCATGTTTACAATGATTACAATCAACTAAAATAAAACAGGGAGCTTCAGGGGTGTGCTTTAGTTGCCTGTGAACACAGTCTGCTGTGGCAGTTTCCACTAGGTGGGATGTAAACAGTGAATACAACTGATCTCAAAGATTTCCATGAAATGAAAACGGATCGCCAAAAATTCCATGATTTTCCCACGGAAGAATTATGTGAAATACACACGGCCCCCAGGGATGGTTGGGTTTAGGAATAGCTTGTGGGTGGGCTTACGGTTCAGTGACACGCGGGAAAAACGGTACGGATTGGTTTAGGAAAAGAAGAAAGCAACTTTAGGAAACATTTCAAGCAAGACAGGATCCCTGGTCTCCCGGGTGAAAGTCCTGTGTGTGTTGACCCATCCACCACCCATCCACCACCCCAACCAACCTCATAATGTGGATTTTCGGGCTTTAATACTACTCGCCACAATAGTCGCTCCTAATGCTACGTCATCTTCTCATTTACTTTGGCTTTATTTTGCGTGGTGACCATACAGACTTTTCACATATTCTGTGCCACCTCCTCGTAATGCGGTGCTAACAGTTCATGATCATTCCACGAATTTCTGTGAAACCAGGCTGGTGCATAATATGATGTTGCCGAATTTGCAACATTTGAGAGGCATGTGTGTGACTGGGCTACAGAAGCAGGAGCTGGTCCCGGTTGTAGCTCAGGAGCGCGGTCGACACAGTGTCCTGGCCTGCTGGCGTGGAGTGGCATACAAGCCAAACAATTGGGATCACAAGCAGTCCTCTCAGTAAAAACTGCATTGTGTTATGCTTGAGCATTGGGTTGGGATAAAAACATTTCACAGGAAGCCACATACAATCACACAAAACGAACAAAACAACGAGGCAGCAGGATGAGTTAGCCTGAGTTGCAGCAGAGCAGCGCCAGCAGAGCAGAGCAGATCAGCAGGGGTACAGGGAGAGAACATCCACAGCGGGAGGAGAGGGAGAGAACATCCACAGCGGGAAGAGAGGGAGAGAACATCCACATCATGCAGCACATGCTCAGAGGAGATTTAACCACATAGGCAAATAGGCCTACATAGAAAACAGTTTATACAACCTTGTAACACACGCAAAACTAAGTAGGCATGCATAGATTCTCACAGATGATAGACTTGCTATTGAGGCTGTTATCAGTGCATTTTTTTTGTTATTGGACAGCATCATTTTGAAAGATCTTTCTAACACCAAAACCAACTATCGCTGTATGACTAGCTATGACTAGATGTAGAAGTTAGGTGTTATATACAAGAACCCTGTTCCAGAATTAAAAGATGCTGAGATTGGTTTTCATTTAGAAAACCATTTGCTCATATAATTGCTACTTTTCTATTTTTTTTTCTCAAAACACATACAATCATTTGAGGTTGACAGTCCTAATAATCTATCTGACCATTAATGTCACTCCTTGTTATCCCTCTGCACATTTCCCCCATGTCATACATTTATTTCCCCGAACAACTCATATAGCGTTGTTTATCTGTTTGTCTCTCAAATGATCTGTGTAGCATTTCCATCAAGTCAGTAGCTAGCTCTTGCATTGTTCTCTTTTCAATTCTTCTTTTATGCCAAAAAAAGAACTAAGATAAAGGACACCTCTAAAGTGATGGGTTGTATTTCAGCTAAATGAATTGGATTCTGGATAAAAGCCTAGAGTAAAAATGTATCATTTGCTTTATTGATCTGATGTGGCTGACTGGTTGGTTGCTCAGCCCAGCTTGCTTTAATTGGAATATATGTACTTTTCTGTCTGATATAATGAGGAGTTAACCCAAACTAAAAACATATACTGTGGACAAAGTAATACTTTTGTTGTGTAAAACCTCCGGCAGGGATCTTCAACAGGGGGTCCAGGCCCCATAGGGCGTCTTCAGAGTCAATGCAGGGGGGTCTCCAAATTATAAATTTTTAAGTTGTGTCGTATTGTTAAGTTTTTTCAAAACATTAAATATGATTTTAACATATTATTAGCAAATATAACTCCCCTCTGATGATAGGCTTACTGGCCTATAGGTAAGGCAGTCACTAATGCCATCCATAGACACAGGATTCAATAAGGATTCACTGCGCCGCACGTATGTTTTAACATTAAAACATTATTTATAAAAGCATGCCATTAGGGTATTTTAATAACTTAGTATTCTATGCAAAAAAAGGTATGTATAAAGGCTTTAAGCCACCCTACATATTACTGTTGGCCCAGTTTGTTATGCTAATTTTAAAAATATATGCAGTATGGGGTCCATGCTCTATCTTTCTCTCAGTTAAGGGGTCTTTGGCTTGAAAAACCATTGAAGACCTTGTAAAAGCCATAAAAATGGATGCGAAATCCAGTACCTAAATATAAATATTATTGCTTGATGAATCACATTTTTGTTCCATTAAAATTCTCTTGAGATTAATTTAAAATTTGTGTCCACGTAATATTCTAAGTCTGCTGAGAAAACCTGAGCTGATGCTTTAGCTCTGGACATTTTTTTATTTTTATTTTTTATCTCCGTTCAGGACTTGCTGACAAAGTCTCTTGTGACCTGGGCTGATGTTGGCCAAACATACACAAGATAAACCCCTTCATCATCCTGTCATCGTGTCCTTTGAGGTACGGCATGCAACTAGCCAACCTTAAATGTTTTCTCTCAACAGACTGAAGGAAGTTTGATAAGATACTCTTGGCCATGCCACAGTAAAACCTGCCATAAAGTACTACCGGCCTTAACAGGCTTTGGACTGAAATTTGCTACTGTAACTGCATCCACAATTGTGTTATCAGCCCTTCTACTTACGTAAGCATCCCTGTAGTGTAATTCTTACAACCAGTGTCTTTGTCACAATTCTGGGGCTATACACTGACTTGCTTTTGAAGACACTTACTGTTGTTACACCCCAAAGAAGCAAAAGAGCTGTATGCAAGGGCGTTGCTTTGGGTTCAATGAAAAAGGCGACAAAAACTTCAGAAAAAGCCCAGTTCTGATTATTGGGGGGTGACTTTTTTTCGGAGAAACAACTAAGTGTATGAGATTCATTTACAGTCAGATAACTATTATTTCAACCCGTTCTTATTCCCAATTTGTCAAATATTGATGCTTGGTCAGTGGCTCTCAGCATCGGATACCAACGCAAAAATCATCTGTTTGCGTCTTTATGGAACGCACTGGGAAGAGCAACAGCGGCGCTGTTAAGATGACATAGTATCAAGAGCAGCAACAGTAGCGAGTAATATGAAAGACAGAAATGCCACGTAAGGAGGTTGGTTGGGGTGGTGCATGGGGCAAACAACGCAGGAGACCGAAAGATGAAAAACTGTTTTATCTGACACATTCTTTAAGATGACGGATTGTTTCTGTTTTCTTAATTTGTGTAAAAGAATGAGTGAGTCAGGGTAATAATATCCAAGTTGTCTACATGATTAATTTATTTATTTGTGAACACCTCAAATTTAATCTGAGGGTAAGCATTTATAAAGTTGTGACACTCAAACCAGCTGGGCTGTGTAAAGTACAATGTTGGCTTTTGGAAGAATAAAATCTAAAACCTT
This sequence comes from Etheostoma spectabile, assembly GCF_008692095.1. NCBI lineage: Eukaryota > Metazoa > Chordata > Actinopteri > Perciformes > Percidae > Etheostoma > Etheostoma spectabile. The sequence goes on along the minus strand of NW_022605086.1, from coordinate 23,459 downwards.
GGAAAATTCTACCACACTAAAGATGTTGAAAGTATTGTACAATTCACACACTGAAAACTCAACAATACACTATAGAAAAAACAACGTATGTCACCCCATGATAATAATGTCACATAAAAGAGAGATAAAGACATCTATTATTTGACCCATGTGAGTTTTCAAGGTTCTACAAGAGGTTCAAACAAGACTAAGTGGATTTATTCCCTTTTATATGGTTTCTTGTTGTTGCACTTGTGTGTCGTCTAGATCACAGGATGGATGATTAATTTATGGTGTATGGGTTACCTGAATATTTGCAGGAGGTGGAACAGATTGTTGAGTAAAGCAGCAAAGCGACAGAGACCTATTGGATTTTCAAATCAAGGACAGCTGGCTAAGTTTAATTCCCATTATTGCTAACAACCTTTCAAATGTGTGTTCGAAACCCTTTTGTTATATCCATTCTGAAGCGGTAAAACAAGATGCAGTCAACAGAAAAAAGGTACAGAAAATAGAAAAGCCACATGACAACCACAAAGAGAAAAATTCTGATTGAGTAGTAGTATGAAACAAGTGAAGAAGAGAAATGGTGGGTTCCAGTTCAGCTCATTGTGTGCTTCACCAACAAAAGAGATGAGCAGAATAGAGCTGAGCTGACAGAGGAGAAAGTAACACTGCACAGAAAAGAGGGAAGAAGAGGTCTAAGAGGAATGTGTTCTCAGTATTACACAAGGTACATTATGTTCTGGGAAAGACAGGACAGAAAAAAGCACATAAATGAACCACTTAGCATTTCGTCCCCTTTTTTTAGATGGACTTGGGATGTTTAGGGGGGGATAGCAGGTCAACAGTAGATGCCACATAGAAGAGGTCATTGCAACAAATCATCCGAAGGTGTTTCAAGTTTTTTTTTGGTCATAAATCAGAAATACAATATATATTAATTAAATAAAATTAAATGTGGAAGTATATAAGGGCTTAGTACATTATGATATGATGGCATTTCGTGAAATGGTGACATTATGTAATCTATTGATTTGTGTACAGAGACACGATTTTCTCTTTTTTTTTCGTGTTGGTGAGCACAAATTAAACTCTTTCTTTCAATGGGAAGCATCTTTCGTGATAAAAGCATGGTCATGGTAGCATGCAGTGTTGAAAAGCCCAAAATCTGCTGAAGGAGGTTGGTTGGGGTGCTGGATGGGTCAGATAATACAGGTCTTTTACCCCGGAGACCGGGGATTGCACCCGCTTCTCCTAACCACAACCGTCCCGTTGTTGTCGCCATCTCCTGCGGGTGACGGTTCCTTTCCCCGCTGTTCTTTTCCTTGTAACACGTCCCGCGTGTGGTGATCTGTCCTGTTGTTGTTGCCAGCAAGTTGCGTTTCATTTCCTCGTTGTTGCAGCCCACAGAGACAGCGAATCGTGTCCCTGCGGCCGTTGTTGGCAGTTTTTTGAAATGGTCACGTTCCAATTTCGTGGTGAACACCACAAAATAAACGAGAAATCGTGTTCCTGTCTTGGAATCAATAGAACATAACGTGACCATTTCACAAACTACCGTGAGACCGGGTTGGTCTTATTAAATCTTTGGAACATTGTGAACAGAACCCTGCTTTGTGTCACTTTGTTCTCCGAAATCTGGTAAGCTTTCATAATTTACAAAATAACATCATGCTTTACTGAAGAAGACCTGGAACTAGCGACTAAGACTATAACCTCATTAGGAAAACTTTACTAATTTAATAAATCAAGTGATAAGTAAGGTCCCTTTCTCAAAGACATCAATCAACAATCAAGACGTATTTTTAAACTTGCGGTATCTGCTGGCCATTTGAAAATAATCCAGGCATTGGCTTCACTTGGCAGGCCATTCTAACCCGACTGACAAGAGTTATAATTACTACAGCAACTACGAGATTAATGATAATGAACACTTTGCAAATGCTTTGAACATGCAATTGCTAATATGCTAATATCATACAGTACCTCATAGAGAAAAATGAGATGCAGCAATGCATCTCATTGTCACATATGACAAGAAAATCCATCTTGTCTGGCTTCAAGCAATGGGTTCAGGTAAAGCATCGAACTGAACCAATCAGCATCCAGTGGGGAGCTACTGACTGAGGGCACTTTCAAACCAGCCTCGTTTAATTTGGTTGAATCGCACTCGAGTTTGTTTGGCTCGCTGGTGCGGTTTGTTTGGGAAGGTGTGAACGCAACAATCACACTTGGATACGTACCAAAACAAGTGTACCAAGACCTGCTTGATGAGATGGTCTCAGTACGCCTTCAAATGAACTCTGGTGCGGTTCGTTTGCGATTCGTTTTGTGGTAAGAATCTGGGATGCGGCCCAGTAGCAAACTGTAGCAGCTTGCAATGTTTTTTTAACAGAAATCAACAGCAGTCAAGCTCCCCGTCCATCACGTGCATCTCTGTCGTCAAACCAGACGCCAGTAAAGTTGGAGCCAGACACCGGCAGAGCAGATGTAGCAACGTTGCTCGCAAAACAATGTTTGATTATTTAAATGAAATGAGCTGGTTTGACCATGAGATGCAAGAAAAATGCACCAGTACAGATCACAGGACCGTATTCCTGTGATTACTTTGTTGCTCCAGTCGCAGACAAATTTGACCAATAAGAAGAGTGAACGTTCTTCCCTGATTTGTAATGACACATTTTAGTACACTTGTTTTTTTACAGTGAAACCAAACCAAGGGTAAATCGCTCCAAGTTTACAAACCCACCAACTGATTCAGATCAAAGCAAACAAACTATAGGTGGGAAAACGCTCTAATAGACAGACAATCATCCACCAGGAATTATTTAAGTGGCTGCCCTTTTACAAAGTTTCCAATGGTCCTTCGATGGTTCCATGTTACCAAACCATCCATGCACTTCAGGTTGGTAAAAACAAGGGTGTTATTTGATTTGGATTCATTTATTTAGCGAGACATGAAGTAAAAAAGACATGCAAAGGGAACCCAGAAACCCCTAAAGGAGCTTGGCATGCTTGTTTCCCTAGAATAACTCAACAATAGGTGGCATACAGTAAAAATGGGAAAGAAAAAACACATTCTATGTAAAAGGGACAGAAGAAATAAACAATTGAATGAGGAGAGAAAATAAAGAGTAAAAAAACAGAGTAAAGGAAATGTAATCATAAAAAAATGCTGTATTGCTCATTACACAGAGAGCATATGCGCATGCAGATAGGTATTAGACGTGACATTTTTATTCAGCTGGGTGATATTAATAGATCCATGGATTATTCAATAGGTGTTTGGAAAAAGAAGAGATGAGAAAACGTAGGAGCAAATCAAACACTAAACAGTAAATGAGATGTGAATCAAAAGTCTATTGATCTACAAATCACATCACAACACACATCTATTCAGTGATGATAAGCAAACAATACATTGTGTCTGTATAGCAGGTTTTCCTCACAAGTATATTATGTATTTCGGGAAAAGTTGGTTAACAAAAGTAGGCATGCAAATGGCAGACTTTGCTTTAAGTTCTTGAATCTTAAACATTAAATTAAAAAACACCTAAACTTAAGGCATATCAGTTTTTGTCAGTGAAAAAAGGATGCAATGATACACATGAAGCCATCTATAGAAAAACTAGTTAAATAGGCTTTGCATGACAGACGTGATGAATGGTTCACACTTTATGGATAATAAACACCTTATCTGAAATATGAGTACATCATGAATGTGCAAAATTTCACCAAGGATGTTACTCTGTTACACAAGAATAAATACTGAATACATCTGTCCAAAGATGGAATAACATTCCTGAACAACCAACATATACTGTTCTCATCTGACATGAAACAGCAAGCTAAACTCGTTCCTTCAAAAAGTTTTCCTCCAATGAACAGACGGTGTGTTGTACTAGGCAGGTCATTTTAATGAAGAAAAGGTAAAACTGAAATTAAAAAAACATATAACAAATACAAGTAAATATTTTCTGTATAATCAATAATTAATAATTTAAATCTTACAGGTTGCACCTTCAAAGTGTCCAAATTAAGATACAGGCAAATAAACAAAAACTAAATTCAGCACAAAAACAATGTATCCCTAAATTAGGTCTTCAGTTGTTAAATTAGATATACTCACTGGCGATGCCCCATGAACAAACAAAAGATGGCTGGGTAAAGATTCAATTATCTACATGTGCTTCTTCCAAATGACAGCAATTGCAGCACAACAGGAAAGACCCATAGAAAAAAACGAATTACAAAATAAAACACCCACCTTCAAAATAAAAGCATACAACATTAAACAGTCTTGTAACTTTCGTAATTACACCACACAACATGACTGAACAGTAACATAAGACCCAGTGGTCAATTCTTAAAGTATCTTCCATTCTTCAGCCATTGCTCCTATTGATGAAACTGCGGGGAATCTTTAGCCAACTCTGCAGCTCCCCTAAGCTTTTTAGCCAATCAGCTTCAATCATATTGCATCAACTCTTGCACATTTTCTTGTTTATCAAAGCTCACAACAAGTACAAGCCCCAAATTTGGCTCCAACTGAGGAAAATACTGAGACTTACCTTTCTAACATGACAAATGCACAACATCTCTCAACCTGACTGGAGCTGAGTCAAACAGCCATTCAGAATTTGCCCGCCACAAACCTACCTGTTTGATGTCCATCGTTTCCATTTTTCAAATTTCATTACCTAAATGTTTTCAAACCCAACCTTATAATCATAACACAAAGGAAAATGGACAATAAATTCTTAGACGTACTAGTGTAGTGTAAGCTTGAGTCTTAATACTCTCATCACCGTGTAGCTATTTCCGGCAGGAAATGTATAGATTATGTGTAATTTATGCTCAGCATTAGATACATCTACGGATACGGACAGAGCAGTCTGTCCATACTCTGCGCATATTTCGGCGGCCAACAATTGATGAATACAGCTTTTAAATTCACCTTAAACCAATGGAAACAATCAAAACTCCTCAGAAGATGTATTTCAGGGAAAAATAAATGAAACATCAGAATATAAATCAATATATTACTCACAATGGCAGAGGTAATTAGGAAAGGCTTCAAATAGAAATGGAAAAAGTGAGAATAAGAGGAAGACGATAGAAGATAAGGGTAAACCATATGCTTTGCAAAAGGACTGAATCGACCTCTGTCTCTCAGTCCCATGTGACTTTTATCTGGATTAGTGCCAAAGGTGATTGACAGGCCCACTAATCCAACTGGGGGGGTCTACAATCTGGGATTTAACATTCAATAATTGGCCGATCAGCCCAAAGATAGAGCTGCCCGACCTAACTTAAAGGGGGGAAAATCCACTGGTGGCATTAGGAAAATCTGTGTTGAAGGGGCGTTGGTGAAGGTATATGTGTAGGGAACGTGTGTGTATGTGTGTGTGTGTGTGTATGTGTGTGTGTGTGTGTGTGTGTGTGTGTGTGTGGTCGCAGTGGGTAACAAGTTCACTTGTGACATCTACAGTATGTAATGGCAGGTTTCTCTGAGGGTTAAACGTGTGTGTGTGTATGTGTGTGATTTTAGCTAGATAAATTCACTGATGATACGCGGAAAATTGAATTGGACATGTGACACGATGCATCTATGAGAGTTGGCAGACATTAGTTTAGGAACTGTGATGTGTGTGTGTTTGTGGTGTGTTGTGTGTGTGTGTGTGTGTGTGTGTGTGTGTGTGTGTTGTTGTGTGTGTGTGTGAGTGTGAGCGCACGCAAGTGTGGTAATGAGGTCTGGGCAAGTCAGCATGTGGGTAGGCATTTACTCTATGTGTGTATAATGGTGCATGCAAGCATTTGTGCATATCTCTGTGTGAGTGTGTGTTTATATATGCGTGTGTGAAATTTGCAGCATGACAGCTTGGCATCAATCACTGTCACATCTCAGCCCAAATGAACCATTACCCATACTATGTAGTGGTTAGTAGGGGCTTTAAATTTGCCAGCCCCATCACGATGACATGGTGTGGACAATTTTTATTTTGACATCTGGATACAAGATGTTTTGTATGGCATTTTTTTGTCAATAATTTAAGTGTCTGACAGACTAAAATCTATAGGTGTCATTTTCTATTTCTGGTTAGAACAGCCAGCAATGACTGAGTTTGAGTAATGTTGTGGATTTGACTGGTGAATTGAAGGGTAGACAATATTATAATGGTGGCCTTTACCCTTGCACCTTTCCACACTTCAGTGTTACCGGCGCTGTCAGTGAATTGGATTTTCTTCATTTTCTGAGAGCAATGCCGCACAACCTTGTGTATTTTCTTCAATATTTTTTGATCATTTTAACTGTAATGGTGCATCCTAAAACTGGTGCCGCATCCTAAAATTAGAGTTGACAAAATAAAAACTCAGCAAATTGTTGCATCTTTGTTGCCAGATCAGCTTCCTGTAAATAATGGCAAATGTTTAAAACGTAACTTCTGTTCCTGTTGGTGTACTGTAGCCCAAAATCCTCTTGTATGCCCTGCTGGAATTCATTCTTTATCATCTGTCTCTGCTGGTGGCTCACTGGGTATAAACCTTTCTGCCTCTTTTTGCAGGGCTGGCAGATGATCAGTATTCATTTGTTCTTCACAGGCAGCTCCAAGCCAAGAGACTCAACATTAGGGACATGTAGATATTTAATAACGTTGGGAGTGCAAATGACAGATGGTTAATTTTGTGATTGAAATTGATCAGAGAGAAAACTGTATTGATAAATAAATTCTGAATATCAATAAAGTGTTCATTCAGTAGTCTATGAAAATACTCAAAGAAGCTAATACCATAGTTAGGGGGCCAGGCATCCACCCAAACTAAAGTGACAGGACTTTTTAACTTCAGCTTATATGATTCTCAATGTTACGTATGTAAAGGCAAGGAAGTAAGTATGTAAATATTGAAACTGAGAACCAAGAAAACATATGAAAAATATGCTTTTACACAGAGGCAGGGAAGATAGTGTATGAGTAAGCGTATTGTGACTAATATGATCCAAAGCAAAATTCCTCAAATACGTCCTCATACCTGGCAAATAAAGCTGATTCTGATTCTGATAAGGTAACACAGTTGAATCTTACTGTGGTATTTGATGGCTGGTTTAGTTGTGTATGAGATTGACCGAACAACACAGCAGTTTTGGCTTTAGAGGGATAAAGTAGCATTTGGTTTTGTTCTATCATTAGAGTCACTGGTGTTTCATTAGAATGGCAGGACTGTCATTACGCTGCAGGTATTGAGGTTTGAGGATAATGGTTTTCGTTTAGAAGCAGTAGGTAAGAATTATTAAAAAAAACTTTTGTTGTTTTGTTAAAACTGATCCTATGTCTGAGAACAAAGCAAAAAAAAAAAATCCAACTCTTCTGGCACCACCTGTACACTACACATTCTGTAGTGTGATTTGCAAAAATCCACCGCTCCCTGTTCAGATGCACCAATCAGGGCCAGAGGGGGTGTTTAACTGTGTGTCAATCCCGGCTCAGACACACACGTTCATTCTCCCTCATGGGGGGAGGGGCTTAGGGGACCGTCTGGGCTTTAGTAAAAATGCGGGGGGTACTGAGAAATGGTCGATGTTCAAATTATTTGGCTGAATCCTGGATCTTATCCTACCTGCAGCACCTTTAAATGTATGTGCTTCATTGCTTCACGGTATAATTAGTATGAATAGAAAATCACACGTAAGAAATACTGTGATTTATAGATCATGATGGTGCAGCAACTAACAACTGATGCCTGAATTTCATCCAACAATGTCGCTGAAATAACACAGAAATGTTTATTGGTAGAGTCCACTGTTCCCGTGCTGGAATTTTAATTTAATTTAAATTAACGAGGGATTGACAGTACAGGGGTTGCAGTTTGGTGGGCTGGGGATCTCATCGCTGCTTTTTGCGGATGATGTGGCCCTGATGGCATCATCGGCCTGTGACCTTCAGCGCTCAGTGGATCGGTTTGCAGCCGAGTGTGAAGCGGCTGGGATGACGATCAGCACCTCTAAATCTGAGGCCATGGTTCTCAGCAGGAAACCAATGGAGTGCCTTCTTCAGGTAGAGAATGAGACCTTTCTCCAAGTGAAGGAGTTCAAATACCTTGGTGCCTTGTTCGTGAGTGAGGGGAGCTGGTTGATGTGGCTCGGGAAAGGGAAGTTTGGGGTCTCCTGATGGAGCAGCTGCCCCTGCGACCTTATACTGGATAAGTGGATGAAGATGGATGGATGGATGGGATTAACAGTACATGATTCAACATGTTATCCAGCTATTTTTGTCTCATTGATAACAGCCCCACTAATTTAGGTTAGATGTACTGGGTTCCTGCAATGGAACACATTATTGATTGACTTCTTTACTGTAGGCCATAAAAGTCAGATAAGCAGTTGTTGTTGTATTTTTTGAAGTAGCTGCTAAACGTGTTTGCTGTTTTATTAATCCACTCTTGCTGTTACCACAGTAACTATGAATGTCCACCAGGACTGAATCCCACGGATTATAATAAGAACCTAAGTTCTAAAAGTCTCACAAAAAAAAAATCCCTGCACGGTTTAATTTCTCGGGCGACAGGTCTGCTGCATTAAAAGCATACTTTTTCTGTTGAAAATTCAATGATAACTTGCTATTATAAGCCTCTGAGATCATTTAAAGTCTGTTGACATTTTTCAATGGATCTAAATTAAACTTGTATATCCGTTGCATTACTGCTCTACTGGTTTTGGGGGAGTCACTCTGCTTCAATAAACTCTTAATCAGTGACTTCGTACACAAATACTTCAGCACAGCTAGGCTCATCCCTCCTATTTAATTCATATTTGATACATTATAAATATACAATGTGCCAGGCTTTATTTTTTGGCAATAGGGAGAAAGAGATAGAAAACAATGTGTTGGAAAACATGTCACAGTGGAAAGGAGAAAGTCGGTCAGGAAGCTTATAAAGTGACAGCATTTTACTCTGTCTCCAAACCGAATTGGACTTCACCCTGTGAAGTCTGTGCCCAGAGGAGGGAAATTAACAATCTGTCTGTTCGTTTAGCGACTCTTCGTTTCCTGCCGCCTCATCAGCGCCTGCTGGGAATCTTAACAAGGAGCAGAGATGGCAGGGAGAGACAGGGACGGATAGTGACAAAGGAAAAAGAAAGAGAGATGGAGAGATATGCTGCATTCATTCCATATGGGAAAGCTGGAAGATAGGTTTCCTTGTTGAGATGCAGGTCAGCTTTCAGGTGGTGAATTGCTGGGGAACTCGGGGGTTTAGGACACAATGTCTCCTACTCCATGAATACTAAAAGTTCCAACAAGAAATCATTTTTTTTCATATGTTGGGAATGATTAATGATTACATAAATGGATGCAAGAAGGATAAATCACACAAAGGCTTCATCTATATAACCCACCAAAAGAACGTGTTTAAAAGCTACACAGACCAGGTTTTTGCTCCTGGCTGCTCAAAAGGAGAGTAGTAGTATTCACGCCTGTCTTTCAACCCCTGAGAGCCCAATTGAGGGTAAATGCTGCATGCAAACATATGTTTTGTCCTCTCTTGACAGAAAGGCTTACTCACTTCAGTTTGTCTGAATCTACAGTCTCTTCCTCTTCTCTGGATCATTTGACAGCAACACTTTACCTATACGTTGTCTCTAGAGCCTTTGAATGAACTCAAATGCAGGAACGCTTCTGAGCTGTCGCTGAACTATGGACCAGTCCCACATACACTACGTGTGATGTGAACACAGTAACAGAAATCACTGGGAGAAGTGATGGCACCACGATTGGGCTCACAGTTTTTTGAGTTTATCAGTTGCTACAGCACATCAACTTTGAGAGTACAAAGTATGCTTTTGAACATCTCACACCTGCAGCCTTAACAAAGCTATACATTTGTAGCTTGATTTTGTCTGGTTGTTGTATTGCATTGTTGTTACAAAATCTCTGACCCTCCACACACCCTTTATGCACAGGCCATACTGACTGCAAGAAGCATGAAACATGTTTAAGTCGGGGTTTATCTGTTCATGTTCACCAGGTAGTAACTGGTGAACTCTGAGCTAAATATCTGATGTACGTTTATAGAGGAAACACTTCAATTTTCAAATATAATCACATGGGGAGTAAGGACATGGAATGATGTTGTTAAGACAAAAAGAAGTAGAGAAAGAGAGAGAGAGAGAGAGAGAGAGAGAGAGAGAGAGAGAGAGAGAGAGAGAAGGTGATTGGCAATTTGAGAGGTTTTGGAGAAAACATCAAAAGAGCGGCCAAGACTCATATCACATGGTCCTGACAGAAACACCTGGCCAGTTGAAGCAGTAGTACAGGATAGTTATGATGCAGCCAACACACACACACACACACTCAGAGTCTGAATTTCATCATATTAAAAAATATGTCTAACCTAGGGCACTAAATATCCAGAGATGGAACTGGTTAGCACATTTGTGTATATGTATATAATTATTTTGTGTACAAACTGAATACTACTTTGTATTTGTACAAAGTAGTAGTATGTTCTATGGTTGAGAAAATGTAATGCCAAAGAGCAGGGCTGTCTGATGGCAAGGTAAAGTGATCAAATATTCTAAATACAGCATTAACTTGAACTGATATTGATTTTTTTTTAGGTGGCCTTTATTTAAGTGTGTTTTTTCTCCGTCCACAGTTTATTTTTAGCTTCCGTGCTGTGACTCCGGTCTACTTCTCCAAACTGGAGTATGCCGACCGCCATCTACACTTTAAAATATCCGAACTATCTCTTTTAGTCTGCTCAAATATCTGGTTAGAAGAAAACAGTACACAACTGCCTAATGGTGGATTCTTCTCTTGTTCAGTCCTAAAATATTCACCATCACTTCAGTTAATCAGCACTAGGACACTAATCAGGAACACCAGGAACAGAGTATTGATGTGGCAGTTATATTGGGAGGCCACAGAGACTTCCTGACTCTGCATTTGTAAATCTCTTATTCTATTGATGTCACATCTGCGGTGCCAGTAGACTCCCCACAATGACATTGATTCATACTGACCACACTAATCAACTAATCAAAGAGTCACAGACTCGCTGACCAGTTTCATTGAGTGTGACAACCCACAGCTCAGTTTAGAGAGCTATGGAAATATAGGCTACCAACACAGTGGCAGACTCAGCATATAGACCATCTAAATGGCACTGCATCACGTTTTCTCCACTGGAAGAGCACTCAGAAGAACCCTGCATCACGTTTGCTCCACTGGAAGAGCCCCAGAAAGAAACTGCATCACGTTTTTTCCACTGGAAGCACCCAGGAAGAACCTGCATCACGTTTTTTTCCACTGGAAGAGCACCCAGGAAGAACCTGCATCACGTTTTCTCCTCCACTGGAAGGGCGCCCAGGTGACTCTGCATAATGTTTCTTGCATATTGGGCTGTCATAGAGGACTTACCATCTTTTATCTACCATAGGGATCCCAGGCCACTTTTGCAACGTTTTCATTTTTAACATAGGGGCAGCAGAGGGTGCAAATTATTTTTAGAAGTTTACAAAATAAATTCTGTTTACAACCATTGTATTGGTATGCAGCCAGGAATACCACTAGATACCAAGTAATTGAGAACAATACAGTTTTTTTTTTTATCTCTCTCTCTAAATGATGTTTATATACTACTAATTAGCAGCAGCAAATGTGTTTTGGGAGAAATGTTAAGGCACCAGAATCACATTTTTTTAATCAACATAATGTGGAAAGGTTTTAATGTAGTCACTTTTGCTTACAATATGCTTATTGCAGCGATTGTTTTGAAACATTTGTCATGCCCCCCTTCAGAAGCTTCACTTTATCAATAGTTAATAATACCGGAGAAACTAATAATAATAGGGCCAAGTCAAATTTTATTGAAATAAACAAAAGAGACACGTTAGCATCCAACTTTCGGTCCGCACTACATTCTTCCCCCTGGTCATCTACCTTTCTTAGAACCATTACTTCCTTCACTCGCTAAAATGTTGCCACTATGACCACTGTAATTTCAAGAAGAATGTTGTTTTTTGCTCAGGGCCGTAGTGGCAAAAAAAGCTGCACTGTTTCTCGTCAGCTACTTTGGGGATTCCCTTGTTGCCTAGACCAGATGAGAGATGTGATTCTTTGAGGATGCTGACGGGCATCTTTAGGCCAAGCACCCCTGAAACACAAGGATATTTTCAGGATCAGCACATGGGCATGGTCACCGTGGACTTGCATCGCCGTCCTGTAAAAAGGCATCCGTTTAAGTGCAATAATCTGCTCCTGACCTTGTCTTGAAAATCCTGATTTTTATCAGACATACTTGATATTTTCTAGGGCAGCCTTCATAAGTGGTCAAACAAGACAATTTTCAGATGGAAATTGCGCCGTGTAATGTGATATTTTCTCTGATAAAACCATGTCTAGCAAGTGCCTAGTCTTACTAGATGACTGAGCCAATTCACATGGCTTTTGTCAGCCCAAAGGAGCAGTGGCTTAACACCAAGGTCCTTCCCGGTCATTAATCCTCTTATTTTATCATGTAGATTTCAACCATTCAGCCATTCTGGTGGGAACCTTCATCATGTTTGATTATGTATGCAGTATAATTCTTTTGGTTAGTACACAAAGCTTATGACTTTATTTTAAGTAAAGACTACAAAACCTGCTCTTGATTGTTAATCAATCACAAAAATATCTTACCACCATTTAAATAAGAAACAAAGGATATCCTAAATAGCCAATTTCGGCAGCTGTTACCCCTTGGCTGGATTGAACAATTCACCAGGAGCAAACCTAATGCTGTTGATTCACATTCTGCATATCAAATGTATTTCAGAAACTGCAGCCAACAGATCATCATGAACAAATAGGACAAATACCATCTTGATGTAATCAATGTGGGTACTCTCCAGACCCGCCAGACCAGCTGCACATTCATAAACTTTTCTTTAAAAATCGCAACAAAAGAAAGGCAAAAAAAGGTAACACCCACGTCGTAATGCATGGACCACCTTGAATGTGCTAGACCTAATGGTGAGTTTTCACACCAAATGAACAGGGAATTAATAGGTGCATTAGGACTCAATGGTCTTACACCTTTGCTCACAGAATACCTCAGGTAGCACTGTCAGAAGTCTTTTTTCACATCTACAAACATATGTACACTAATTATTACATTTATGACACCTCAAGTACCTGTGAGAGGGTAAAGAGCTGGTCCTGGACGGAAGTCTCACTGTTTCTCCTGAGATGATGTTCAAGAATTGGCTTTTTGTTGTTTCTTTCTGATCCTGAGGATGCTCCTCAGGATATTAAGCAATTGGAAATTTGCTTAATATTTGGGAAAGACAGGACATTAATGACAATGGCAACTGCTGATAGTGGGACATTGCCCGCGGACACTATATTAGGAGGCCAGTGTCTGATGGGGCAGCAGACTGCACTCCCTCATCAGGATCAGATATTTCAGGAGAAAAGGGAGAACTAGTCCCTCTGAACATACTTTTGTAGCCACCAAGGTGAACCAGAAACAGGTAGATCCTCATCGGCTGAACATAATCGCCCATCCATAACAACATACTGAAGTATTACTTAGTTATGCAAAGCTATAGTGCATAGTTGCTGTCTCCCCCATGAGAAATTCTAAGTAGACAGCAATACGGCTGTTGCAGCCACATGACGCAAGCCTTCATGAATTGGCATCAGTCCCTCCCCTCCTCCATGCAGTTGCTTGTAGCCAAGGAGGATTCTAAAACATGATGGATTCTTCAGGAGAGGTTAGTCTCGCACTTGAGCTTCTGTGCCCGAAAGTTGCTGGACAACACCATTTTATAAACATGGCCATGCTGACAAATACAGAGAGAGCTTTGTTGAGCTGATAGGCTTAGTATAAACTAATTTGGCGATGGCTTGAATATTACGGACATTAGTATTAAATAGTTGCACACTATAGCTTTAACGCAGCAAGTTTATCAATATGCTACCCCCCTCATGCTTTGATAGTTGGCGCTAAAAGCTAATTCAAATTGCATTAGCTGGTGAATGAAAAATTACACATTGATTTATTTCACCATCCATAAGTATATATATATATATATATATATATATAATATAAATTATATTCATGCATACATATATATAATTAAAATGGCAGATAAATAGGTTATATACTACTTCTCAGCAATCTTCCAAATTATTTAAAGTCATTCCAAAAAAATGCCACGTACAAAAAGAATATGAAGAAGTTCTTATCAGGTTCTACCCCTTTCTCTACTTTTTATCCTTTAGTAAATAAAATCTTATGCCTCACTTATTTACACATCATAGACCCAGATGCATGCATATATACCTACACGCATTTACACTGTTTTTGTTTTCTTCCTTTCTTCTTCTTCTTTCTATACCCTCTATTTATAGAAGATTAAATAACACATCCATACTAGACTTAGTATACAGATTTATTTAGTATGTAGATGCCAAGAAACCATACATCATTGTACAATACTATCACTACAATCCTTTTGGTATCTCTTTAATACGTTATTTTTAAATAATCTCTTGAAATTGCTCATTGAGGATTTCATCTCTTCACTGCAGCTGTTCCATAAAGTAACTCCTTTGGGTTGTGATGCAGTGATATTTAGCATTTTGTTCTTATAAATTTCTTTTTTTTTTTTTAATGTTCCTCTTAAGTGTGTTTTCTCTCTTATTTGAAACATCCCCTGATACTGTTCAATTGCTGATGATTATTTATTTTGTACATCATTTGTGCAGTTTTAAAGTCAACAATATCTCTGAATCTTAGGGCTTTTAATTAATAAACATTGGATTAGTTGGTGCTCTACAAGTGGTTTTTATTTACAATTCTTAAGGCTCTCTTTTTAAAACATGAATATAGGTTGAGTGTTTGGTTTGTAAGTGTTTCCCCACACCTCCCAAACACTAAGTAATGTATGGCAAATATGAGGAACAATACAATGTGTACAATGAGCGTTTGTTTAATAAATAATTGGTTTTATACAGTATAGCAATTGATTTTGATATTTTTGGCATTAATATAGTGTATAGTGGCTTCCAACATAATTTTTTGATTACGATTATTGATTACGACTCCCAAAAATGGAAGTTCTTTTACTCTTTCAATTTCAATATCATTTATCATAGGTTTTTTTGTAACGTTGTGGCACGATTACCAAAATTATAAATTTAGTTTTTATTCAAGTTCATTGTTAGTTTATTAGCATCAAACCAGCTCTTCATCTTTTTTAATTCATTTTCTGCTGTATCCAAAAGTTGTTCCAAATTTTCCCCAGAACAGATTAAATTAGTATCATCAGCAAATAAAATGGTTGTCAGTGTTTTTGACAGTGGTCACAACACTGACCCCTGGGGGACCCCACATGTGATTTTCTTTACCTTTGATTCATGGTTTTGCAATTCAACATATTGTGTATTCTGTAAGTAGCTATTTAACCATGAAAGTGCAGTCCCCCTAATTCCATATTTGTGTAGTTTCATGATCTGTAAATTGTGGTCTATTGTATCAAATGCCTTCTTAAGATCCAAGAGTATCTACACTGCATATTGTTTTGTTCTATTGCTGTTGATATTTCTTCCATGTGAAGTTGTCCTATTAGCCCTGAACCCATATTGCTAATCACAAAGTATATTATGTTTAGTAACAAAGTTATCAATCCTTGCAGAAAATATTTTTCTAATATTTTTGAGAATTGGGAGGGCAATGAAACAGGTCTATAGTTTGAAAGTGTATGTTTTTCATCAGCCTTGTATAATGTGTCACCTATGCTATTTCATTTAAAAGAGATAAGATATTGATAACATACATGCGTTAGAGGTTTGACAACACAGCCAATTATACTGTTGACCATAAACATGTCAATACCATTCCAGTCAGTGTACCTTTTACTCTTAAATGTGTTAACAATCTCAAAAATGTTTCATCAGTTCCCTTAACAAACATGGATTCATTAATATTTACATTCTTGCTTAGCACACATCATTTATACTGCCAGTCTTTGTAAACTCCCCTGCTAACCACCTGGACCTACTCCAACAAAATTATCATTAAATTCATTTGCAGCTAAGGTCATGTTGTTTTTGTCAGGAAATAGTTGGACTAGTTGGAGAGAGTATATCTCCACCCAGGCCTGGGAAGGCCTCGTAATCGCCCCAGTCAGAGTTGGGTAATGTGTTTAGGAAAAGGAGTTTGGGGTCCCCTGCTGGAGCTGCTGCCCCCGCGACCCAACATCGGAAAACGGATGATGACAGATGGAAGGATCGTGCCTATCCACTTCAGTCATACACGTATGTATTTATTAAAGTTTTAACATGTATGCAGTAAATATGCATTAAAAACTACACCATAGAGGATATTGATATTATTTTCAGTGAGACTAATGTCCATGCTGTGAATCCATCCCAGAAAGTATTGTCACATCCCAGGAGTGCTGCCATGACAACCATATAATCAGAGTTCTACAGCCTGATTACCATGGCAGAATTAATTGGAGCATTGAGACAGACACACACACACAGCAACCAGATATGGGAAGCGTATGTGTGACCTGTTCTGTCTTTATTAGACAGTGTCAGGCTTATTATCATTCTGCAAAGGCAACATTGATTCTACTTTATTCTGGTATATATTCACAGTAGATATGAAAAGTCTCAGTTAAATAGTTATATTCAGTGCCTCAAGGCCTTGAATAAAAAACATTTGATTCAGGCTTTTCTCAATGTTTTGAATATTCATGGTGCTAGGAGCCAATCCTAGTACGGATCAGGTTGAAGGCAGCTTGACACCCAGGATACCCATGCCTGAAGGAAAGGGATTGAACCTGAACCCTGACTGTGCAAACACCTAATTCACCATGTATTCCATATTTCTCAGTTCAATAACTGTAAACCTGTTTCTACGTACTAAAGGATTCTCATTGCCAGCATACCATAACAAAAAATAGACAGAGACATTTGTTGAGTAGGTATCCACATCCTTCACTTCAGGCTTCGAGCATTATAATTTATATTCATAAATTTCTTGCTTTACACACCTGAGCTTAGAGCTCTTTTGTTTTAGTTTTATCCACACTTCCTAAAGTTAAAAATGTCTAAATTTTGAACTACCTATAGGAATGTTTTTTGCCAAAGAAGAAATTTCCTTTCATATTACGCAGGTTCAATGCTGTTGCATTAAAATCCCAGACTTAATATGGCAAGTTTGCTTTAAGTAGAGATACTGTGTGAAAAGATCAATGATGCGAGCTCTGCGATATTTTTTTTTACAATGAGCATTTAGTATGTTTTTTATAAAAGTAAATAGATAAATTTAAAAGTCTCTATATTTATTTATTATTTAATGCACACTTGTATGCTACGTTAAATGTGTACCTCTACACGGATGGCAGTCGGGCCATCAGTCCATTGGTCCAGACTAAAATACCTCAACAACTTTTGGATGGATTGACTTTATGTTATACAGACATTTATGGTCTACCGACTGTCTTTGGTAATCCTGACTGTTCCTCTAATGTCACCATGAGGTTGACATTTTTGTTTTTTTGGTGAAATGTCGTAACGACCATTGGATAATTAGCAATAAATTTGGTACGGATATTTAACATTTCATCTTGGGCTACCAGCAGGGTAACATTTTGAACTTGGCACACATTTAGTGCAGGCATTCATTGTTTTCACAGGATAAATCCTGAAAGCTTTAGTAGGCCTTTTGTCATTTCATCTAGTGCCACCATGAGGTTAACAAAGCAATGTCTCGGCATTACTGTTGGATAGATAGCCAGTAATTTGGTACAGACATTCAGAGTTTGTGTGAACCTTGTTGATCTCTTCACTTTTCATCTAAAGTCATCATCAGGCCAAATTTCAGAGTGTCCAGTACTTTTAGTTTATCTAACAGTTTGGTTGTCTTTACTCAAAATTCAAACAAAATAAATAAAATAATAATAAATTAAAAATGTGGAATCAGTCAGAAATGGTAGATTATTATCAAGTATTATGTTTTCTCTCTCTGGGTTTTTGCAAAAAGCAACTATGCATTTTAAGATTATTTTGGGATCTTTTCCCCTTTATTATAGTGCTAGTGAATAGACTGGAAAGGGGGAAGAGATTACATGCATCAGGTTGGATTCGTACCCTGCACCACTGCAGGACTCAGCCAACATGGGGCAAACACTCTTACTGGGTGAGCTAGAGCCCACCCGAGTTCATGTAACATTCTTGACGTCAGGTCAACACTGTAACATGAACTCAGACAAAAACCTACATGTATACATAAACACACATATACCATGTTCTTTTTTTAACCAGACATTATTAAACTGTATGAAGAGATGTACAAACAAACACACAGCATCCGTTCTTCAGTGAGCTGAAAACATTTCCGTGCATAATGAGACTTGGTCACATCTGAATAATTGATAGGAGAAAATGGATTTGGGAATCCATTGTAATTTCTCCTCTGAGCAAATAACCACCTTCCCAAACAAGACAGTATTAAAAAATGTATACCAGAGAGAGGACATGAGGTTCAGAGAGAGTGTGTATGTGTGTGTCTGTGTGAGTCACATAGATTAGTGTTAATTAAATCAATATTCGCATTTACCTGAAGCAACCTGATGTTGCCCTTCATGCTTCCTGCCCACTGTTTTTTTTTTCTTTTTCTCTATCTTGTCTTTTATTCATCCTCTCCCTCATCCTACTTTTTCACCACCTCGCATCCTCTTTTTTCTCTCTGTAGTGTAGTTCTAACGCAGTTAATGAATACTGCAGTCATAGACCCACAGAGCCTATCCCGGTTCCTACAGGGTGCAGCTAAAATTAAAGCAGGGGATTTTAATGCTGTGATATGATATTTTCTTTGCTGGTGGTATTCAGTCCTAATATGACCATTTCCTTTTTTTTAAATCCAAACCCAATTCATACATGTTGTATATCTACCTTACTGTAGATGCCACTGCATTCTTTAGTTTTAAATGGGGCTGTTATTAGTCTTAACCTTACAATGAGCATAGAAAAATATTACCAGCCCCCAGACATACACTCATATGGAATTTATATGACCAAGGTCCAAATTAGCACTATCTACTAGCCAAATGCTGGTAAAATATGTGGGTGGCTGGTACATTTGATTCACTCACCAGCCAAAAAAATACTATGTAATCTATTGAGTGGTTGACAAAATTTGAACATTCACTAGACATTTGGCTAGTGGATAAAAAAGTTAATTTTGAACTTGAACCCCACATTGGGCAGGGTGGCCTATCTCTTGTCTTTAAGTAAATAGAAGTCTCTACGATTTTAGATAGACACAACTTCTAGTAAATACTCTTTGTCAGATCAGAGGGTTATTTCAGTTATTACAATTCTGTATTGAGCCATAATCCCAATACCTTACCCAAGACCTCTTGGAGTAATATGTGTACAGTATTGCACGTAGAATGTGTCATGTGTCTGTGGGTGTGTTTCACATAAAATATTGTATTTTATTTACTGCATTGGGTAATACATGGGCTGCAACCAGTGGCGGTTCTACATTGAATGACACCTCGCAAGACCCCCTTTGAGAAGTCAGACTGACCAGCTTTTGTGATTCGTCTAATTTCTCTGTTCATTTCTTTTTCAGTGGCTAGAGCTGACAGAGGAGGTGCCAGTTCATTTTGACATTCACACCATAAACACATATACGTTGACCTATCTTTTTTTTTTTTTAAATTGCAAGGAAAAGTGTTGTTTGGCAAGTCAACTTTAAGGAAAAGTTTCTGGTTTGTGTTAAAATAGGTATGTTTGCCATTTGACATTAGTTAAGTATGTTACATAAGTAACCTAATTTAACCTAATTTGACCCATCCTTACACTCCAACCTCCTCTTATACGTTGTGCCTTGTGCGTTGCTAACAGACCTAGCTGCCGTATTTGACAAGTTGAGAACGTTAACCATTTCTTTTCTCACGTTTTCATAAGGTTTTCCTGAATCATTTTCAACCCTGGTGTAGCAAGTCAAAGCAGTGATTTTTCTGCACATTAGAGTGTTTAAATCTACAGCATATAGTGTTATGGGGGCAAATCCTGCACTGTGATTTTCATTGTTCGCCTGTTCATTTTAATTTCAGAATATTATCAGTGGTAACAGTATCTGTCCTCACTGTGATATAAGCAGCAGCGGCAGCATGTATAGTAATTTTAATAGGGGTTTTGGAGATCATTTGGTTTAAATATATTTTTGCATGTAAGCCAGAGAAACCTGTTTCACCATGCAGACGTTGCTTTCCATAATTGGTTGCCTGTTGTGAGGTTGTTGACTGACAAGCTGCAGTCTTGTCTGTTAAGTGTTCGGTGGCCTGAAGCCGTGAGCTCACCGTCTTGTCAGTCAGGTAGGCTGTGTTCATCTGACAGCTGCGATTAGATGTTTTGTAAAACATTCATTGCTGAGTTGTACTCTCAAGATTTTACAGACGTCTTCAAACAGTCACGCCAGAATCCAAATGAATTCCTGTCAAATGTCAAATGTGGGTACATTTTTTCCCCTCCATGAGTCAATGTCAGACGGGGCCCTGCCATACAAGCAAGGGAAAGACAAGGGGATAACAGACTGTTGCGCACAATTTGCCTTCTGCTTCTTTAACACCCCTATTTGATAGCTGGGCTCATTTCCAGACACATACTGACCCCTTACAACATTAATATAATTACTAACCTGAAAAAGGCTGATGAAGTAAAAAATGTAAAATTGTCTGGCAGAATGACATAATAAATGCCAATTTGTTTGACGTGCTACAGTTTTTTCCCTTTGTGTATACCTTAGACTTTGTGCTTTTTTCTGGGCACTTCTTATTCAGAAGCCATATTGAAGTACACCATCTCCACCTTTTGTGTCTGTAGTACCAGTGATGGTAAATAAAAAGGTCAGACTGTGCATTCATGGCATGTCTATTTGAAGCTGTAAATCCGAACAAGCTCTATTTCACAGTAATGCTAGGACTTCTGAAGAAAATACATTTACTTCTCAAACAGACTCAGACTGGGCGCTGCTGAAAGTTTTGTCTTGTTGTGAAAACTTTTGGCAATCCTTGCATCATAAAAGAGCATAGGAATGAACTTATTTCTCAAAACTATGCTTTTTAAGGAGGAGCACATGGACAATTTAAGCACATTTTACTAAAAGTTAAGTGGCAAAAGAAATGTGAAAATTAGTATTAGCTCAAAACTGGGCAACCTGTATAACAAAAAAACACGTTTGCAGATAATACTGTATGTATCTTAAAAACAGGAATCGGAAGTAGACAAAAAATTATGGACTAACAGGTCGTGGATGAGGAGAGTGGATCCATCCCTGTGTAAAAATGTAATTTTCATATGGACATAGTGTACATAGATTTATATTCTGCTCTCATCACCAGCAACATCCCAGGTGGTGTGCAGCTCTTTCCAATAGCTGTTAACCTCTGACAACCATCACATGGGAAGCAGAGATTTCCTTTTGAGGCTGCAGATTTGAGCAGGTGACCCTCTCAATCACACACTCAATCCTGCTCAACTAGCCGAGTGCTCTAAATTATGTAGAAGGAACTGACAGAAAGAGACAAAGTGAGTTGAGAAAGAGTGAGTGAGCTGGACCTTAAGATGCGGTATGGCTCGATATGCTCGAGAACCAGTTTTAAATAAACATCAGACCGAGAGACAAGGTGAGAGTCATGCAGGGTCATACTTGGGGGATATTCTGCTCAGCTAAGTCATGTTTATTCCTCTTAGCTCCTAGTGTATCAAACTGTCCTGATGCATGTCCAGTCCAGGAGGTGAAAATATCCATACATGCTTCATGTAAATCTCTTCCACACTTTCTTCGCTGTGTTCTTGAATTGACTGCAAGCGGTCTGCTAGTGGACGGTAATGATAATCTGCTTCTCATTTCCCTCCTTACTTCTCTGAATTTAGCAGCGTGGAGTCTGTTGCCAAAAGACAACTGTGTAAGTGTATGTGTGTGACTGACAGAAAGAACAAATCAGCTTTCTTCCCTTTCTCATCGTGAATGTGACAGTAAGGGATTGAACATGGACTATAATGATCAACCTGCATGTCCTGCTCTTGTCTGATAGGTCAGACAAGTTCAGGACATTCAGATGATCATCCAATTTAAATCTGACTGTGAAGGCATGGGGCCTGAGGTTGGGCGCACTTACGTACAATCTACAACTCATATAGACATGTGGTCTGCAGGGTATATGTACGATTAAAAACATGTTTTCATATTTCATTTTTGAGTAAAATCTTAAATCTGCACTCATCAATATTTTATATTCACAAAGCATCAACTGATAATGTGTAATGTAAGAGGGGTCTCTCCTAATTATTAGCCCAGTGTTTACAGATTGTTCAGCAACCCCCAAAGTGGCCCCAAAAACAAAAAAAGTACAAAAAATTTAGTATGGAAGCACGCATGTATGGAAGCCCATTTGTTAGGAGAAAAAACGTTTTTTTTTTTTTAAATACTTTGTATCGCTAAATAATGACATAGTATATCAGATTACTGACTTAGTAGCTCAAAATAATGATTTAGTATCGCAAAAAAATGATTTGGTATTTTAAAATTGAGGAACTTTCTCCAAATATACTGTTATTTTTTAGATACTAAGTCATTAATATGAGAACGCTTTTCATTATTTTGGGACACTAAGTCATTATTTTAAGCATATTCTCAGTATATTGACTTGCTGTTTCTATTTTCATCATGTTAGCAGAAATGGGCTGCATACTTAAGAGAACTATGTGGAGTAGACTTTGATATATGTAAAGGTACTTGCACACATGCATATGCTGTGACGTTTAGATGCAGAATACTGTGCCTGTTTGCTAAAAGACATCCAAGTGTCAGGACAGTTTTGCTCTCCAAGGTGCTGATCCTGCAATAGCCAATTAGAAGCTATACAGAGTGCTCTCCTTCTCAACCAACAGCAGTGGGAAGGCTTCTGCTTGTTTTATATTTTGTCCAATGTTTGTCAATGTCTCATAACCAGATTTACAAATTGGTTTTCACCAGAATTCTTTTTGGACTAAATTAAATAGAATTACATGTTTATATGACTGCATTAATTGATCTGTTTTGGCCATTTGGCGGCATTGGAACAAATTAAAAACAATGTTTATCATATTACAACTGTATATATTTATAGCAAAAAAAAGGTTAAAAAGTTTCATATCTTAAATGCAGAGGGATATTGTAGGGTTGAGTGATATTCACCATAGGTTTGTACTACAAGCAATACATTGTACCTTTCACAGTCTTGATCCAACGTAAATACAAAATAGGTGCAGCTTTAAAGGCAATGATGTAGGAGAAAGACACAAGGTGAAAAGTCCATGTTGAAATGTTTCACCATACAAGTAGGTAGAAGAAGAAAGATGCCAATGTTTTTGAAGAGAGTTATGTGCAAGCAACAACAAGACCTGTCAGTGAACACAATAAATAGA
>NW_022605085.1:0-15340 GCF_008692095.1 Etheostoma spectabile | reverse complement strand
AATTAAAATCTGGACCCATTGGGTTAATAGTGGGATATAAATAATACAGTGAAGTGATTTCCTTTATCATAATCACTGGCTTTGGTAAAGTCTCTGCCCGTTCTTCCCAATGCCAATATTTGAAACTTGTGATAATCCAGGATCAAAAAAAAACAATTAATTACTGGGGTGTGTTGGAAAAGAAGAATATTTCTGATATTTATTTATTCTTCTTTTACAAACTTCAAAAACACAGAAACAAACAGATTTGATGCACCGTCAGTATTTTAACTCTTATCCTGTATACCTGTTGTTCAATGTGTTGTCCTTTCTGCCTCTTAATAACAAAAATATGTGTATGTTGGTCCAAAGTTATGTGAAGAGTGTGTTCTTTTAGGCTTGATATCTAGACTTACCCATTGGCAGCAAATGTAATTTGCAGCTAGGGTCAGTCTAGCAACTCTCCGTTGGCTTGCAATCTGCAATTACCAAATCTGGTCAGGCCAATCACATCGTGTATAGATTCGGTGGGCAGGCTTAATGATGTAATGATGGCAGAGTTGCAATGGTTCCGCGTGAATTCCTCGCTATTTGAAAACAAAGAAGATGGCTTCTGCTAACGAACAGCGGACCTTGAATCGGCTTTCCAACACAAAGAAAGCAGATTGTGACGGACATCCGACCAAAAAGAGGGACATTCTGCTGAATTCTGGCGGCACCAGAGCAATCCCGAAGTGAAACGTTGTGGGTATAGACTAGGTATATGCAGGTTTAAGTCACACAAATGAGAATTTGAAACTCGATTTGGACCTGACTGTTTTGACAATTACACTTACTTGAGACTTCACAGCCATATGACTTTATTCGGCATCCAAACTATTGAGTCTCATTTTAGCCAGAGACTTCAGTTCTTCTAATTATTATATTTAGTTTTTTTGGGGCATTTAAGGCCTTTGATTGACAGGACAGCTGAAGACATGAAAGGGCAGAAAGAGGGTATGATATGCAGCAAAGGACCACAGGTCGGAGTTGAACCCAGGCGCACTGCACAAAAACTACACATATTGTCAATAAAAACCCATTACGGTTCATGATACACACACACACACACACACACACACACACACAACACACCACACACACACACACACAAAGGCGCACAACAAGCAGAGTCTGGCGAGCGATGACAGCGATGTCTTACTGCAAGCAATTTCCTAATTGCCAGCTTATAGTCTTATTTAAACTATTAAAATCAAATACTCATCAGAAAGAGAGAGAGAAATAAGGATTGATTATTGCAATTTTAAGCATACAAGAGGAATGTGTAATGGTATTTAATTTTACATTTAAATCTGTTTCTGCTCATTCTATCCACCTCCAGCTGTTGTGCGCTCTTCCCATGCTGTCTGCTGTGTTGTCTGAGAGTAATGTTTTCTGAAACCACGCACATGTGCACACACCCACACACACGGTCATAGGCTGAGTTAACTTGACAGATTGTCATCAGAATACTGTATGGGACTCAAACCCCACCTACATCCCAACACACACACACACACACGCACATGCACACACACACAGCAATGAAGTGTCACTGAGGGGGAGATGATGACAGGTCTTGAGATAGTCATGGAGAGTAATGTGATCCCTGGACAACAGTCTGAACAGCAGGTAGTTTGATAAAATACAGCAACCGAGACTTGGTATTTAAGCAACTCACGTGTGTGTGTGTGTGTGTGTGTGTGTTTGTGTGTCTGTGTGTTTGAGTGTGTGTCTGTGTGAGTGTATTTCTTCCTTGATTTGCATGTGAGTACTCTTAATTGCTGCAGGGTTGCAGTACAGCAAGTGTTGAAGTATGATGAGTACAATTTTGTAACCAGCAGCGCAGCAATTATCTGCTGAGTTAAAGTGCCCATATGTTGTTGAAAAAACACTTTTTTCTGGGATTCGGGGTGCTATTTTGTGACTCTGATGCTTCCACACGAATACAAACTTAGAAAAAAAATTATTCATGCTGTTTTGAGCGAGATATAGGTTTCTGAATGTCCTCTGCCTTCATTCTCCGGGGAGCTGTTCAAAATCTGCACAGCTTTCTACGTCACTAGCCGAGACGAGGTGGCTAACTGTAGCAAAGGCTAGCGCTGACGTGCTAGCTTGTTCTCAATGGCAAAACACTGCTACAACACACGCTAGTTCACCATAATCTACAAAGAACTACTTCCTGTCCCTGTTCTGCAGGTATTCCACAAGTGGCCCTCATTTAGAAGAAGTCTCAAGCTAATCCTGCCTTGTGCTGATCAAAGTTGGAGAAAGAGTTATCTAGCTGATGTGATCTTATCTAGCTACTGTACATGTGCAATCCCAAAAAGATAGTATAGAAGTGAGATGCCTCACTCTGTAGCTAAAACAGAGACCTAAACACACAGGGTGAAAACAAGATCCGCAGCAATGTGCAGTATAACAAAAACGTGTTTTCTTTTGAAAATTAAACGATGTAAACCTATTCTGGTACAACCTCAAAATCCATTATGAAGCTGAAAATGAGCATAATATGGGCGCTTAAAGGGATGAATTCACAATTAGAATCATAACTTCTACCAGTTTAGAAGCAATTGCATTCTGCAATACTTTTATATTAGAAATCTATGGAAATCACAAAGTGGGGCTGCAACAGAAATGTATTACATTACTTATCAAGTCTGCAAAACTTGTCCCTTTTTACCAAATCTTGTGTAGGAAATTCCCAGGAAATGTTGACTCATGTCAAAGGTGAAATATTTTGTTCTAAAAAAGGAGCTAAATCAAAGGAAGATTGATGTATAGCACATAGGGCGGATCTATAGGGGGCAAGGCTGACCCCCCCAATTGTAGCGCCTTGCCCCCCCCCAGCTGCCGCCCTAACTTTGTTGTTCAAAAAAATGCAAAAAACCAACTGCCACTATTTCAGTAAGCTTCTTAAAAACAAAACAACAAAGACTTAATTTAAATAAATACTAATAAATAACCTGTAGATGTAATCTTAGCCCTCTGCTCCTCTAATACTTCATGCATCAAATGCAGTGCAGAGCGGTATTCACACTGTAATTTGTTTCTGTTTGTTGACTTATTTCTCTACCAGCTCCTGATAACGCCAATTTTAGTTTTAAGGATTGTAGCATGTTACTTTTGTTATTGATCAATCTTTAATTAATCAGTCATTTTTAATCATCAAATCCTCAGGACCATAACAGTCTAAAATTATTGAAACATGCCCATCACAATTTCCAGACTTAATTCCATTTTACATTTCATAGTCTGAAATGATTCATTTTTTTCTTTACCAAATGATTACTTCTTGTTTGGTTCAGATAAACTTGGCAGTGGAGGACAAATACATTATTTTTTGTTAGAGTCAAACAAATATCATTAGTCTATATTGATTTATATTACAACGTCCAAGATGTGCGTAGGCAAGCCTCCCAGCATGCACCAGGGCACTAAACTCAATGATTTCTTGCATTGTCACTGGCGTTCTGTTCTACATCCTGTTTTACAGTACATTTCTACTGTTTAAACTTAGAGAGATGTTCTGATGATTAATCTGAACCATGGATCTCAGCAACCTCAAATCCAAAATGTGTCCTTGTCCTTACTTACCCTTATTAAAGCACTCTAAAAAAAGTATATTGCTTGCAATGAAATATGCTTCAGTTAAATCAGGTGAAGTTGTATTAAATGATTGAGACGAGGAATGGAAATTATTCACTTTCACCTGCCTTGGTTGAATGGCTTGCACATTTACGTGTGTTGTAATATGTCGGCTTAATATTGTGGACAAGGTTATTCACGCGTGTTCTATTCAAACTACAATGTGATCAAGTTAATAAAAACCCTTCTAGTTGTGTTCATAGCTGCATATGTTTTTATTGGCGGTACATTTGCTTTCCCTTGCTAACTTTTTTATTGTGCCGTCAAAATGATGTAAGGGAGAAATGCAATACAACTGCAAGTTGTCGCAGTTGACAATATGCTTTATGGAAACCCTGTTCGTGGTTATTAGTAGGCAGACGTACTTGGCTTGTGTTGTCATGCAGAAAGGTTTTCTCACAGCTGATGTTTATGGTGGCTGAGACCTTCAACTTAGATTCAAAAGCTACAAAAGAAATACAAAAGTCACAACACAAATGCTTTGAAGAACTGACACATGCCTGAATCATGATGTATTTGGAGCAGTGATGTTTCTTTCTGCTTTTGTTGTCAGTTCTGCTGCCTTATAAAACCCTGAGGGAGTCACCTTGTCAGGTGGTCAACTGGAATATCTTCAATTGGCATTGGAGGAATATGTTGATTGTCATGACCAGGGAGTTTGATTTCTTGTATTGCTACTATGGTTTTTTGTGCTCTGCATCAGGTTTACAAACCCTACTGTTTTTACACATTCACTATTGCCATAGTTAGTTAGATTGTGACTGAAGTTTGTGCACAATCTGTGACATTGTCCCCAATTTGAGCACTTAAAGTAGTATGGATCAAGCAAGTCCGAGGCTGTCCATGAGTCTGGGGTTTGGCGGCTTGAGCCCTGGCCCTCCTGTCCACATGATGAAGGATCTTGATCTAGACACTAACCCCCAATTCCTCTCAATAAGTAGACCATGGTAAAATGAAAAACACAGCCCTGGAATACACAAGTCACAACCGAAAAGAAGAGAAAATATTTCAGAGATTGTGAACCATTAGTGTGCTTTAACATTTTTGTTTTGTTTTTTTGGGTGTGTGTACGGTGACAGTGTCAAGTTTCATTTTTGGTTCCAACAACAAACAAAAAAACTGAAAGTAAAGTATTAAAAATACATATATGTAAAAAAAATCAATGAGAAACACAGCAAATCTTCACATTTAAGAAGCGGGTCAATGTTGCCATTTTCTATTTAACTTAAATGATCAATTAATTATCAAAATTGTTGACAATAGTGTACAGAACTGTGTAGTGAAACCCCCTTAAAACTATTACCACTATAAGCATCTAGCTGCCACATGATCTGTTAACGTTTGTAGTATAAAGTTTCTGTCTATCCTTTATTGTTGGACGTGGGTGTTTGTTTGTTTCCTTATCAGTGTGTTTGTTTTTCTGTGGTGTTCGGGGGGGCGTTGAGGGTGATGCATGTCCCCCGATCATCCCAGTGGAGGAGCCAGATAATGACGAGTGGCTTTGGCTGCTGAACTCCCCCTCCCCTCCCCCAACACCACCACCCTCATCCCTCTTGGCTCCCTCCATCTCTGATGGCTCTATGGGGCGTCGTCAGTCTCAGCCTTCACTGCTGGGTGTGTTTACGGTCTACGGTAACAGCAGCAGCAGCGACAGCCAGCCTCCCCAATGACAAGCCCGGGGGCCCTGGACTGGCTCCTGTCTGATAAAGGACCTTTTCACCACTCACCAGAGTACATTGACTTTGTGGAGAAGAACCGGCAAGGCTTCTCCACTAGATACAAGATAAACAGGTGAGGAATGACATCAGGAGGAAGAGGCACTTAACACTGTATTTACTCCTGCTTTATCACTACTCCTATTATAAATGACAAATCTCCCAGCAGCCACATCAAACGTCTCCATGCTTGTCCTTTGAAAGATCGACTGTGTGTAAATGGAGGCCACATACAGAATCTGATGTGTTCATGTGTTACATATTCAGATGTATAACTCACAAAGTCGCAGTGTGTTGTCCTTAGCTGCAGCCAGTGCTCATAAGCTCTAATGGTTTGTCTCCATTGTCCTCATCATTTCCATGCTCCGCATTTATCTCTATGGGAGCAGCCGTGCAAAGCATTCTGGTAGCGTCACGGGGACTTTGGAGAAGCGGGTTGTCATGTTGCCCGCTACTCATTTGCATAAAGTGAATCCAGTCAACTTTGACGCCAGCCACAGCTAACATTGGTTTCTTTTCTTTGAGCTAGCATGCTACTCAGATGTCTTTAGAACAAGTCAGTAACGCTAGCTGACCAGGTACCAGTTTGTGTTCGCTCACTCACATACTATCGCAAACTAATCAGACTAACTCATCGATCTCTAGATGCAAAGACATTTTTTTCAGGCAGTAGTTTCCACTTTTTGCAAATTTTCTGGACTAATTTACTTTCTTGCTAAGAGTGAGATGAGTCAATTCAATCCCGTGTTGTGTCTGTAAATGTGAAGCGACAGTACAGCTACCAGCCAGTTAGCTAAGCTGGAAACAGGAAACTAGCCGGGCTTGGCCTGGTCCAAAACTAACAAAATTGGCCTGTTCTGTGTCTAGGCTTTTGTTTGTTTAATCTGTAATAGAAATGGTCATAAATATAACCCCACCCCCCCCAAAAAAAATTATATAACCCACAGTAAAACCACAAAATGTAATTTACAATTACTCCGCAACATGAGAAGGGAATATTTCCAAAAAGGTCAAACTATTCTTTAAATGTTGTTACCACTGCATTGTTACCAACAGTTAACTGTTTAAATCTACAGCTGCCCAGGTTGAGGACCTCCAATATAGCTATCAGACACACTGCAATGCTTTTCTACAATTTCATCAGTATTATTTTCATTGTGTGTATGTCCAAGTTTGCTTTGGGTGGAAACATTTTGCAAGGAGGATCTTACAGTATAAACCTAATCAGCATCATTATTAGATGTTGAAAGAGAGACTGCAGGTTTTTCACTCATACTGAAAGTTTCCTGTATACCGCAAACCTGAAATTTTGAAGTAAGAGAGATATAGATTTAGCAAGGTGTTCATCATAATTCATGGGAACCATGAACTTCAGCAACCTCAAGCCCACCCAAACTATGTTCTTACCTGGCCCTTAATAAAAACTCTGGTGAGAATTACATGGCTTGCAATGGCACGTGCCACAGTTAAATAAGTTAAGTTAAATGAAATGATAGGACGAATGAAGGGAGTGAGCCTGGCAGAATTAACTTAAACGTGAACATGTGTTGTAATATGTTGGTTTGGAACATTATTATTATAACTGTTCACCATTACAACTCCTTAACTATGTAAATATCGTACATATTCAACTTTATTTATATTCCTACTCTGATTTTATATACTCTTGGAATTGTAACATGATTTTCTCTTCGTGGATCAAAAAAGTATTTCTGATTCTGATTGAAGTTGTGGACAGGATTATTACAAGGGCGTTTATGGTACAGTAACAGCAGATATGATGAGATGTTCAGAGCTCCAGAAGGTTTTTATTAGCAGTACATTTGCTTTTCCTCGCAAACTTTTTTCATTGCAACATCAAATGATGTAGGGAGAAATTCAAAACATATATTAGAGCACACAGTGGGACACTCTGCTTAATGAAAACCATATTCATGGTTATTCAGACTGCATTAGTTGCCCTGCAGTGTCATACAGAACAGGTTTCTCACAGCCGATGTTCACTATATGTCTGGCACATGCCTTGACAGGATCACGATGTATTTCATCCAGACACGTTGCTGTCTGCTGGCTATACATCACATCCCGCTGTCTTCGAAGCCTCAGGGAGTCACCTGATCAGGTGGTCAACTGAAATGTTGATTAGCTCTGGAATAAGAAGATGATTTGTCATGACAGCGACACAGTCTGAGGCATCGGCATGCAAGCAAAATTAATGAAGATTGTGTCATGAATCATATCCGTCGTCATTTAGGAGGATGTTGTCCAGGCTCCTGGAAATAGACAGACAGGGTTCCTGACATGTATGGATCGGTGCAAGGATGCTTTATGGTTTCTGTGATCGGTTGCCGCGTTAGAGCTTTTTAATATTTCCTTCTCTGGCAAAAGGCAGCGATCCATTGGAGCTTTGCTGCATGGGCAGCAAGATTAATAGTCTTATCATGTGGCCAAGTGATTAGTGAGCTCTTAGTACTTATTACTCTGCATTATCACAGAATCCCTGAGAGGCTTCTGTCAGCTGCAAGGTTGTGTTTAAGGCTCTCTAGATTACCACAATGCGGCATTGATTAATAGTGATGATATTAAAGGAAAAACGGAAAAAGTAAATAGTCTGTAAATCTTCTTAATTGAATTTACTTGGATTCAGTCCCATTCAATTTCAGAAATACAATCTGACGAATATATAGCGGTGGCTTCTGTTTTGTCAAATAATAGCTCTCCTTTAGTGCCTGTGCTGGTGGATGAAATGTGGGGTGATAATTTTGGCTCATAAAAAAAACAGTAGGGTTGTTTTATTAAAGAAAGTGGGCCCACTGCGATCTCTCAAGTGGGCCGGCATTATGCTTCTGCTGTGCAACAGAGGTCCTTACATTTCCAAATCAAGCTCTAACCCCACGTACAAACAAGAAGAGAAAGTGATCCTCCGTGGCAAAGATTCTGAACCATTCTGTCTTGTAAAGTAAAAAAAAAAGAAAAAAAGAAATGTCTTTCTACTACTCTCAACAGGTTGAAACTGTGTTTGATAAGAAAACATCAGCCTTTGGTTGAACTGCTCACAACTCAGAGAGTTTCTTTTTTGATAAATAGCAGAATGATACTTTTTTTCTTTTAATTTGACACAATTTGCTGAAACATCGGTGCTTTAGCTGTGTGCAGGCAAACTGGCATAGTGATGTGTACTCTAAAACAAAATTGGTTATAAGTTGCATTTTAGTCCATGTGTGAGTAAGTGTGTGTGTTGTGTGTTTGTGTGTGGTTGGTGGGGGGGCGTTGATCACCTCCTTGAAATAAGTTTTAGCAAACCGGAGCAAGTGTGAATGCCCACCCTTTAACTTTATCAAACGAAATCAGCCATCTGAGTAAGAGCCACTTCAAGCCAATAAACAAATCAGCTTTTAACCACAGGGGAGTCTGCAGGTGCTCTGAAGAGAACACACATGGTCGCGTTACCCCACGACACACCGAGGTGTTCCATCTGAGGGCTCCCACAGGCAGTGATGGAGTTTAGTGTCTGCTCTCAACCGCCAATTAGATGTTGGAGTTTTAACTATTTTAGACCGGACTCCAGCGCGCTAGATCAGCACCCACTGCTAGTTTTACTGATGTTTGTTTTGTGCCTTTCTGCTTCTGAAATTCCTCAGAGGTTGTGTTTTGAATCTCCAAGTTGCTCCTTTTGGTAAAAAAAAAGCTGGTGAGGGAAGAATGATACAATGGTGTTGTAATCCTAAAGACACTTTCCTCAGCTGTACTCAGCCGTAATATCGAGAAAGTCCTCAGTTTAGAGACATTATCCTTAAATCAGCTGCATTAACGGCTCAGTTTCTACTTTGTTCTCACTTTTAGTCAATTTTTTAAATGCTGTAGGCAACTGCAGGCAATTTCTCTATAGTTAAGCTGTCCCCATAGTTTGATTCAATATTGTGCAGTAAAGTGCATATAGAGGGGGAGCCTCACTTTGGCTTCCATTTCATCGTCATATAAGGTTAGCTACAATATTAGCATGGATAGATGGCAGTGGCAGTTGGTCGGTTGGTTGGTTAATCGGTCTACAGGCTACCGCTTTGGTTCAGACTGAAATATCTCCAAAATATTGGATTGATTGCCATACAAGTTTTGTGAGAGATTCATGGTCCCCACAGGATGAAGCCTACGGACTTCGGTGATCCCAAGACTTGTCTTCTAGAACCCCCATGAGTCAGTGGTCTCATTTAATCCTTTAAACTTTCCATATCATCATTCACTGTTTAATTTGTCCAATAATTGGTTCATAACCAATATCTGCATAATGAATGACATTGCATTCAGCCGCTGAGTGTAATATGTGTTAGTGCTACTTAGCACATTAGCACATGTTAGCATGCTAACACACAAAACTAAGATGGTGAACATGGTGAACGTTATGTTACGGTCTTAATCATGCTGACTCAATGCCATGAAAAATCAAAAAAAGAACCCATTAAATATGCATTTTAGTGATCTGCTTTCTGACTGCTACTAATATTCACACAGTGTGTTACGTTATTGATGAAGAAAGTGCCACATTTTGATAACTAGTTATGCTTAGCCTCAAAAGGTCCACGCACCTGCTTAACTCTAAGTGTCTCAGCAGTTTCTGTGCTGAATACGATACCTTGTATTTCTTTTGATGTGAGGAACTTTCATCAATATGTGTCAGTGGCCATTGCTCACTTCCAACAATAGTAATGTGCACAGATACATTCTCAGCTTGTGTTTGTTTTAAATGATAATTTTTGACTTTCCATTTTCATTTGTGCAGAAATAGAGGACAGAGGTTATTGAAAGTGACAGTTATTTTCTGGTCAGGTCTTACTCATGTGTAGTCCTTTGCTAAATCCTAATAAAGCTTTAGGACTTAGGAAGATGGATCACATGAATCTGAGCTTGGAATTACAGTGTTTGAGCTACCTCAGCAGTGATGGAGTAATAAATTCCCACCATGTTAGCCCTCTACTTAATGTCCACCTTACTGATTGAATTTAATCGGATTTTTTAGCAAGGCAGGAGGAAGGAAATGAAAGGAAGAATGAAAGATGGTTTGTGTTCTTGTGTCTGTGTGTTTTGGCTAGTCAGTGGAGGGCATACCATTGCGTCCAGTGCAAACACAATGTGGCCTCCGCCTTAGCCACCTGTCCACGGAGAAAACCATGCCAAGGGAAAGCAGCCATATTCACAGGGTGAAGGAAGGAGGGTTGACGTGTTTGGCCGCATTCTGAACATATTGCGTTTGGATAATGGATTGATTATTTTTTTATTGCATAATAATTAATTATACACCTCATTTAAGTGGAGAAAATGCTGTAAATAGTATAAAACTATTTGAACATTAGTCGCATGCCAGCGAATAAATGTGGATACAACACAGACACACAGTGAATTATGTATGTATAATATATAATCCTACTAACTAGTATCAGCTCATGTATTTAAGATATCACATGCCTGCCGAAAAAATGGGCCTGTAACATATTTTTTATTAAATATGTTACTAATGTCTCTTTTTTGTGTCAAACCTCCACAACGCTGGGTCAGTGCTGGGGTACTATTCTGGGATATGGGGGAAAAAACACTCTTGATTGTTTGTATTCTTTTGACGAATCACAATTGTCTCGGCAGTACTGAGACCACAATGCAGAAAATATGCCCCGCAAAATATATAGCGGAGATAGCAGAATGAAAGACACTTCAGGCTTTATCCCAGCAATGTCCATCCAGTAAGCCAGACTACTGAAGCATCAATGCATACATTTTCTTGTTGCATCTGTTCAAGGTGTAGCTCATTTGACTTTTATATGCAGTTGGGTATAGTCCAGTGGTTGTCTATCCCTATCCAAAGGGTCACAAGATAAATCCGGGGGGTTGTGAGATGATTATGGGGTAGAAAACAAGGAAGCTCAGGAAAAACAAATTTGTATTTATATTTTGGACTTTTCTCCAATCTTTGCTTTTCTTGTGAACTACTGGATGAGTTTCCCTCTTTGGACCTTAACATTATTAAATATGACCACCTGAGAATCTGTGCTATCAACTCAATGACACACAAACGATCCCAACTAGACACTGCTGTTTTGTTTTGGTCACAAGCCAAAAAGATTGGCAACCTCTGGTTTAATCTTTATACATTTTATGTAAGTGTATACGCATATGGTAATTAGTAACTAGTCAATACAGTGAGGTAAATGTAGAATAATTCCCCCCTGAAGTAGAAGTAGAAAGAAACTCGCAAAAATGCATGAGGGACTTTTACTTTACGTACTTACTTATTACGTACTTACGTAATTACTTATTTACTTACTCACTTACTTATTTACTTAGTCACTTACTGACTTACTTTCTTACCCTTCCTCTGGTGTTAGCTTTCTGCTGCCATCTGTAGTGTTAGCGGGTCATTGGACCCGTGTATTAAATTAGCCATAAAATACCCTAAAAACAATCTTTATCATCCATGTTTTCTTAACTCTTGTTTAGCTGGTTGGGCTCCCTTATCCATGAAAAGATTGGTATTAATATTTTTTGTGGCCCCCTGGGCCTTTGTTTTAACAGCATACCCTCGTTTCAATGTCATAAAAGTGGTCAATGAACCTTAAGAGTAGAAGGCAACAAAATAATCAGTTGTTCTTTTACCTGAGTGTAACTGAGAGATTAAAACAAATTTTTAAATGTTCAACAAAAAAAAGATTTTAATTTTAATATTATCAAATATAGTAACATCTATGGTGTTTCGGGTCATTTTGGACCCGTATATATTTGATTCAAGAAAAGGGCAAAAACAAGTCTTTTTTCCCACACAATAGAACTTTAATACAATATTTAACAATATGAAAAACAGAACAGTCATAAATAATAATAAATTACATAAAAACAAAGATTGCAAATAAATAAACAAAAAACAATCGAGAAAATCACATCAAAAGAAATCAAGTACTTGTTCTATCAATACTCTGTGCAAAGAACATGCTGTCACGGTACGGCATAAAAGAGGACCCAAACGCAGAGTAGGCAGGCAAGGCAGGGGAATGATTATTGACAAAGTCCAAAAACATAAGAAGCAAAGGGTGGAGTCCAAAAAAAACTCCACAGAAAACGCAGGCACTGTAGAAGGTGAGCAGGCCACAGGGAAAAATGCGTGGGGAAAAACTCACAGGGAATGACAGGACTGCAGGCAGGATGACGAGGAACACAGTAGGCACGCGGGCAGGTGAATAAGCACGCTAGGAAAACAAAAACTGGTGGCACACGGGGAGACGGCAAGGTTGACAGCTCACAGGACGACGGCAAACAGGCAAACAAAACTGGAATGATCCAACAAGAGACAAAGGAAACACTGGGGTTAAATACAGGAGGTAATGAGTAACGGGGAACAGGTGAGACATCAGGTGGATCACATTAGGGCGGGGCTGGACAATCAGAGAAAACAAAGTGAAGCTAGACAAGACTAGACACGACAAGACAGGAAGCTGACTATCAAAATAACAGGAAGTAGAACAACCAGACACTTACCGGGAATCACAAGACAGAACCACACAGGACCGGGGAGAAACCAAGAAATAACACAGGGAAGGCCAAACGGGGAAAATAACCAACCCAACAAACCCAAACCACAACACATGCCTGTGTGTGTGTGTGTTTAGATGCATGTGTTGCAAAAGTGACACTTTTAGTGTGTTCTTTGCAGATATTTGTTGCAGGTGAAGACACTATGTAGGTTTTTCTGTCCATATTGCTAGGGCAGACCTGACACCTCTTTCTTTTTGAGCGAGGTGGTCCCAGGCATTGGGATGTGGATGTGGATGGAGTGCTTGAGGCAGGGCTGGCTGATGAGGGGGAAGGTGCTGAGATGCTCTTCTTGTTGCTGTGGATGTGGATGGCGTGTTTGGTGACCGCTGCAGCTGTCTGACCAAGTCTGCAGCAGCTTGTTTTAGCATCACAGGCTGCCCAGATTTTTATGCCATATTTGCCTGGCTTGCTGGGCATGTATTGCCGGAACGGGCATTTTCCTCGAAAGGGAGAAAACGTTCATCCACTGTCACCTCTGGCCCTGGGTTGAACATCAGTGGAAGGAGTGCACCCATCTCTCCCAAACATCCCTGATAGGAGCAAGCTTGTCAGATTTTGCTCTGGTGTCTCGATTGTCAAATGAGGACTTTGAGATCATCTGAAAGGTCCGAAGAGACATTGTTGCCGGAAAATATTTTCTGCCCGTTGATGCATCCCAGAGACTCTCAGTTGCCTCATTGCTGGATCTGTAAACTCCAGCAAGGAGGAGAACACCAATGTAGGCATCCAGGTACGTCTCATCAATGTCTTCCATGTGTTGCCATGGACTTTTTTTCCCTCAGGTTTGTCATAGCAATTATGACTTTTTTAGTGACAATGGCAAAAAAAGATCAAAGCCCGTCTTGATGTCACTTACTCTTGTCACAGCAAACCTCGTGACCCCAGGGGTCATTTTGATGATGTTTGCAGCAGCTGTCCTTCCATGCACATCAGGAGGAACTGTACTCCAACGGATGTTGCCATTTTTGGATTGGAATAATCAGCAGGAGCAGCTTCAGCACCAGTGACCTCCTCTTCAGACTGATCAGTTGTGTCGTTTCTATCCAATTGGTACTCCACATCATCTTCGTCTCAGAGGCCTGCTCATCTCCATCGCTAAAATCCTGGTGTCCTCTGCCTCATTTGCAGCAAAGATGTGATCCAAAGCTTCATTTACAGTAAATCTTCTCCTCATTCTTGCATCCTGTGATTTGGAGATGTGTACTCTGCAAGTCACCACCTCTACACTCAAATGGCTTGACAAGCCTGGGACATGTCTCCCTTGTTTGTTCTTGCAAAAAGGCAAAGAGAAAAGCCCCTAAATGAAGCCCAAGTGGGAGGAAGAGGGGCTGTTGGTTGACTGTGTGTCATGATTTAATTTTGGGCATTTTTTATTGTTTTATAATAGAAATTTTAACCCGGGTCACAAATGACCCGAACACCACAAAAGTCATTTTTTTCACCAGAGCACTTTATAATTTAGTAAAAACCAAAAAAAAGATTTTACTTTGTTTCATGGAGTCCCTGACAAAGTCAAAAGTTTCAACTCAAAAAACAAATGTATGAAGTGCTTTATGCATGTTAAAACTCAAAAGGGTCCGTCGGGCCTAACACCATAGGAAGTTACAGAACTTTAGTTAATTACCAGGTAGTTTCCACCACTTGCAGACATGATGAACCAGCTAAGAAGAAAAAGGGCCTCTTAGAAAATTTGAGAAAATTCAACAACTGGCTATGATTGCTACCAAAGTGTTAAACCGATGAAACTGATGTACCTTGGTGAAAAGGAGCAACAGAAATGATAATAATAATGACTTAGCTGGTTGTTAGGGAGCATTGCAGCCCCGAAAGTCAACTCTGTGGTGAAAACCATTTCATTTCCTCCTCTCCCTGCAGGATGAACCATTTGGCCTAGCGAGGGTTTAAGATAAGAGGGGGTAGTTATCCATTTAACGATAACTGAAGAAATGAAAGACAGCAGGGATTTGCGACTCTTTCTGTACCTGTTCTCTACCTCCCCCCCTCCCTCTTCCGCTCCCTCCCCTGTGATCCTCTTCTTGCACAGAACGTACTGCGGCAAGCTGCAAAGCACAACTCAAGAGACACAGTGTCCCATTTGAAGAGGTCATTTATTTGTATGGCAAGAAATGAGGTGAAGATTAATAGCTACACTAGATATATCTGAGCAAGAGATTAGTCAAAGGCTTGTCTGAATACAACAGTGTCAGCAAAAAGGTCATTGGCTACACATATCCATTTAAAATCATTATGTTCCTTCCACCTTTGCCTACAGTTTCTGCTTAACATTGTTCAAATCAGTGTCTTGGTTTGTGATAACAGAAATAGGAATTATTATGTTATAGTATTATTTATGTATTGCAGATCTTTGCCCCCAGCTTATCTAA
>NW_022605084.1:0-25948 GCF_008692095.1 Etheostoma spectabile | reverse complement strand
GTTAATAGTTGGATATAAAATAATACAGTGAGTGATTTCTTATCATAATCACTGGCTTTGGTAAAGTCTCTGCCGTTCTTCCCAATGCCAATATTTGAAACTTGTGATAATCAGGATCAAAAAAACAATTAATATGGGGTGTGTGGGAAAATATTTCTGATAATTAGTTATTCTTCTTTTACAAACTTCAAAACACAGAAACAAACAGATTGATGCACCGTCAGTATTTTAACTCTTATCCCTGTATACCTGTTGTTCAATGTGTTGTCCTCCTTCTGCCTCTTAATACAAAAATATGTGTATGTTGGTCCAAAGTTATGTGAAGAGTGTGTTCTTTTAGGCTTGATATCTAGACTACCCATTGGCAGCAAATGTAATTTGCAGCTAGGGTCAGTCTAGCAACTCTCCGTTGGCTTGCAATCTGCAATTACCAAATTCTGGTCAGGCCAATCACATCGTGTATAGATTCGGTGGGCAGGCTTAATGATGTAATGATGGCAGAGTTGCAATGGTTCCGGTGATTCCTCGCTATTTGAAACAAAGAAGATGGCTTCTGCTAACGAACAGCGGACCTTTGAATCGGCTTTCAACACAAAGAAAGCAGATTGTGACGGACATCCGACCAAAAAGAGGGACATTCTGCTGAATTTCTGGCGGCACCAGAGCACCCCGGAAGTGAAACGTTGTGGGTATAGACTAGGTATATGCAGGTTTAAGTCACACAAATGAGAATTTGAAACTCGATTTGGACCTGACTGTTTTGACAATTACACTTACTTGAGACTTCACAGCCATATGACTTTATTCGGCATCCAAACTATTGAGTCTCATTTTAGCCAGAGACTTCAGTTCTTCTAATTATTATATTTAGTTTTTTTGGGGCATTTAAGGCCTTTGATTGACAGGACAGCTGAAGACATGAAAGGGCAGAAAGAGGGTAATGATATGCAGCAAAGGACCACAGGTCGGAGTTGAACCCAGGCGCACTGCACAAAACTACACATATTGTCAATAAAAACCCATTACGGTTTCATGATACACACACACACACACACACACACACACACACACACACACACACACACACACACACACAAAGGCGCACAACAAGCAGAGTCTGGCGAGCGATGACAGCGATGTCTTACTGCAAGCAATTTCCTAATTGCCAGCTTATAGTCTTATTTAAACTATTAAAATCAAATACTCATCAGAAAGAGAGAGAGAAATAAGGATTGATTATTGCAATTTTAAGCATACAAGAGGAATGTGTAATGGTATTTAATTTTACATTTTAAATCTGTTTCTGCTCATTCTATCCACCTCCAGCTGTTGTGCGCTCTTCCCATGCTGTCTGCTGTGTTGTCTGAGAGTAATGTTTTCTGAAACCCACGCACATGTGCACACACCCACACACACGGTCATATGGCTGAGTTAACTTGACAGATTGTCATCAGAATACTGTAATGGGACTCAAACCCCACCTACATCCCAACACACACACACACACACGCACATGCACACACACACAGCAATGAAGTGTCACTGAGGGGGAGATGATTGACAGGTCTTGAGATAGTCATGGAGAGTAATGTGATCCCTGGACAACAGTCTGAACAGCAGGTAGTTTGATAAAATACAGCAACCGAGACTTGGTATTTAAGCAACTCACGTGTGTGTGTGTGTGTGTGTGTGTGTTTGTGTGTCTGTGTGTTTGAGTGTGTGTCTGTGTGAGTGTATTTCTTCCTTGATTTGCATGTGAGTACTCTTAATTGCTGCAGGGTTGCAGTACAGCAAGTGTTGAAGTATGATGAGTACAATTTTGTAACCAGCAGCGCAGCAATTATCTGCTGAGTTAAAGTGCCCATATTGTTGAAAAAACACTTTTTTCTGGGATTCGGGGTGCTATTTTGTGACTCTGATGCTTCCACACGAATACAAACTTAGAAAAAAAATTATTCATGCTGTTTTGAGCGAGATATAGGTTTCTGAATGTCCTCTGCCTTCATTCTCCGGGGGAGCTGTTCAAAATCTGCACAGCTTTCTACGTCACTAGCCGAGACGAGGTGGCTAACTGTAGCACAGGCTAGCGCTGACGTGCTAGCTTGTTCTCAATGGCAAAACACTGCTACAACACACGCTAGTTCACCATAATCTACAAAAGAACTACTTCCTGTCCCTGTTCTGCAGGTATTCCACAAGTGGCCCTCATTTAGAAGAAGTCTCCAAGCTAATCCTGCCTTGTGCTGATCAAAGTTGGAGAAAGAGTTATCTAGCTGATGTGATCTTATCTAGCTACTGTACATGTGCAACTCCCAAAAAGATAGTATAGAAGTGAGATGCCTCACTCTGTAGCTAAAACAGAGACCTAAACACACAGGGTGAAAACAAGATCCGCAGCAATGTGCAGTATAACAAAAACGTGTTTTCTTTTGAAAATTAAACGATGTAAACCTATTCTGGTACAACCTCAAAATCCAATTATGAAGCTGAAAATGAGCATAATATGGGCGCTTTAAAGGGATGAATTCACAATTAGAATCATAACTTCTACCAGTTTAGAAGCAATTGCATTCTGCAATACTTTTATATTAGAAAATCTATGGAAATCACAAAGTGGGGCTGCAACAGAAATGTATTACATTACTTATCAAGTCTGCAAAACTTGTCCCTTTTTTACCAAATCTTGTGTAGGAAATTCCCAGGAAATGTTGACTCATGTCAAAGGTGAAATATTTTGTTCTAAAAAAGGAGCTAAATTCAAAGGAAGATTGATGTATAGCACATAGGGGCGGATCTATAGGGGGGCAAGGCTGACCCCCCCAATGTAGCGCCTTGCCCCCCCCCAGCTGCCGCCCTAACTTTGTTGTTCAAAAAATGCAAAAAACAACTGCCACTATTTCAGTAAGCTTCTTAAAAAACAACAACAAAGACTTAATTTAAATTAAATACTAATAAATAATACCTGTAGATGTAATCTTAGCCCTCTGCTCCTCTAATACTTCATGCATCAAATGTGCAGAGCGGTATTCACACTGTAATTTGTCTTCTGTTTGTTGACTTATTTCTCTACCAGCTCCTGATAACGCCAATTTTAGTTTTAAGGATTGTAGCATGTTACTTTTGTTATTGATCAATCTTTAATTAATCAGTCATTTTTCCAAATCATCAAATCCTCAGGACCATAACATGTCTAAAATTATTGAAACATGCCCATCACAATTTCCCAGACTTAATTCCATTTTACATTTCATAGTCTGAAATGATTCATTTTTTTCTTTACCAAATGATTACTTCTTGTTTGGTTCAGATAAACTTGGCAGTGGAGGACAAATACATTTATTTTTTGTTAGAGTCAAACAAATATCATTAGTCTATATTGATTTATATTACAACGTCCAAAGATGTGCGTAGGCAAGCCTCCCAGCATGCACCAGGGCACTAAACTCAATGATTTCTTGCATTGTCACTGGCGTTCT
This sequence comes from Etheostoma spectabile, assembly GCF_008692095.1. Taxonomy (NCBI): domain Eukaryota; kingdom Metazoa; phylum Chordata; class Actinopteri; order Perciformes; family Percidae; genus Etheostoma; species Etheostoma spectabile. Next base: position 22,472 of record NW_022605084.1, on the reverse strand, counting down.
GTTCTACATCCTGTTTTACAGTACATTTCTACTGTTTAAACTTAGAGAGATGTTCTGATGATTAATCTGAACCATGGATCTCAGCAACCTCAAATCCAAAATGTGTCCTTGTCCTTACTTACCCTTATTAAAGCACTCTAATAAAAGTATATTGCTTGCAATGAAATATGCTTCAGTTAAATCAGGTGAAGTTGTATTAAATGATTGAGACGAGGAATGGAAATTATTCACTTTCACCTGCCTTGGTTGAATTGGCTTGCACATTTACGTGTGTTGTAATATGTCGGCTTAATATTGTGGACAAGGTTATTCCACGCGTGTTCTATTCAAACTACAATGTGATCAAGTTTAATAAACACCATTCTAGTTGTGTTCATAGCTGCATATGTTTTTTATTGGCGGTACATTTGCTTTCCCTTGCTAACTTTTTTATTGTGCCGTCAAAATGATGTAAGGGAGAAATGCAATACAACTGCAAGTTGTCGCAGTTGACAATATGCTTTATGGAAACCCTGTTCGTGGTTTATTAGTAGGCAGACGTACTTGGCTTGTGTTGTCATGCAGAAAGGTTTTCTCACAGCTGATGTTTATGGTGGCTGAGACGCTTCAACTTAGATTCAAAAGCTACAAAAGAAATACAAAAGTCACAACACAAATGCTTTGAAGAACTGACACATGCCTGAATCATGATGTATTTGGAGCAGTGATGTTTCTTTCTGCTTTCTGTTGTCATGTTCTGCTGCCTTATAAACCCTGAGGGAGTCACCTTGTCAGGTGGTCAACTGGAATATCTTCAATTGGCATTGGAGGAATATGTTGATTTGTCATGACAGGGAGTTTGATTTCTTGTATTGCTACTATGGTTTTTTTGTGCTCTGCATCAGGTTCTACAATAACCCTACTGTTTTTACACATTCACTATTGCCATAGTTAGTTAGATTGTGACTGAAGTTTTGTGCACAATCTGTGACATTGTCCCCAATTTGAGCACTTAAAGTAGTATGGATCAAAGCAAGTCCGAGGCTGTCCATGAGTCTGGGGTTTGGCGGCTTGAGCCCTGGCCCTTCCTGTCCACATGATGAAGGATCTTTGATCTAGACACTAACCCCCAATTTCCTCTCAATAAGTAGACCATGGTAAAATGAAAACACAGCCCTGGAATACACAAGGTCACAACCGAAAAAGAAGATGAAATATTTCAGAGATTGTGAACCATTAGTGTGCTTTAACATTTTGTTTTGTTTTTTTGGGTGTGTGTACGGTGACAGTGTCAAGTTTCATTTTTGGTTCCAACAACAAACAAAAAAACTGAAAGTAAAGTATTAAAAAATACATATATGTAAAAAAAAATCAATGAGAAACACAGCAAATCTTCACATTTAAGAAGCGGGTCAATGTTTGCCATTTTTCTATTTAACTTAAATGATCAATTAATTATCAAAATTGTTGACAATAGTGTACAGAACTGTGTAGTGAAACCCCCTTAAAACTATTACCACTATAAGCATCTAGCTGCCACATGATCTGTTAACGTTTGTAGTATTATAAAGTTTCTGTCTATCCTTTATTGTTGGACGTGGGTGTTTGTTTGTTTCCTTATCAGTGTGTTTGTTTTTCTGTAGGTGTTCGGGGGGCGTTGAGGTGATGCATGTCCCCCGATCATCCCAGTGGAGGAGCCAGATAATGACGAGTGGCTTTGGCTGCTGAACTCCCCCCTCCCCTCCCCCAACACCACCACCCTCATCCCTCCTTGGCTCCCTCCATCTCTGATGGCTCTATGGGGCGTCGTCAGTCTCAGCCTTCACTGCTGGGTGTGTTTACGGTCTACGGTAACAGCAGCAGCAGCGACAGCCAGCCTCCCCAATGACAAGCCCGGGGGCCCCCTGGACTGGCTCCTGTCTGATAAAGGACCTTTTCACCACTCACCAGAGTACATTGACTTTGTGGAGAAGAACCGGCAAGGCTTCTCCACTAGATACAAGATAAACAGGTGAGGAATGACATCAGGAGGAAGAGGCACTTAACACTGTATTTACTCCTGCTTTATCACTACTCCTATTATATAAATGACAAATCTCCCAGCAGCCACATCAAACTGTCTCCATGCTTGTCCTTTGAAAGATCGACTGTGTGTAAATGGAGGCCACATACAGAATCTGATGATGTTCATGTGTTTACATATTCAGATGAGTATAACTCACAAAGTCGCAGTGTGTTGTCCTTAGCTGCAGCCAGTGCTCATAAGCTCTAATGGTTTGTCTCCATTGTCCTCATCATTTCCATGCTCCGCATTTATCTCTATGGGAGCAGCCGTGCAAAGCATTCTGGTAGCGTCACGGGGACTTGGAGAAGCGGGTGTCATGTTGCCCGCTACTCATTTGCATAAAGTTGAATCCAGTCAACTTTGACGCCAGCCACAGCTAACATTGGTTTCTTTTCTTTGAGCTAGCATGCTACTCAGATGTCTTTAGAACAAGTCAGTAACGCTAGCTGACCAGGTACCAGTTTGTGTTCGCTCACTCACATTACTATCGCAAACTAATCAGACTAACTCATCGATCTCTAGATGCAAAGACATTTTTTTTCAGGCAGTAGTTCCACATTTTTGCAAATTTTCTGGACTAATTTACTTTCTTGCTAAGAGTGAGATGAGTCCAAATTCAAATCCAGTGTTGTGTCTGTAAATGTGAAGCGACAGTACAGCTACCAGCCAGTTAGCTAAGCTGGAAACAGGAAACTAGCCGGGCTTGGCCTGGTCCAAAACTAACAAAATTGGCCTGTCTGTGTCTAAGGCTTTTGTTTGTTTAATCTGTAATAGAAATGGTCATAAATATAACCCCCACCCCCCCAAAAAAAATTATATAACCCACAGTAAAACCACAAAATGTAATTTACAATTACTCCGCAACATGAGAAGGGAATATTTCCAAAAAAGGTCAAACTATTCTTTTAAATGTTGTTACCACTGCATTTGTTACCAACAGTTAACTGTTTAAATCTACAGCTGCCCAAAGGTTGAGGACCTCCAATATAGCTATCAGACACACTGCAATGCTTTTCTACAATTTCATCAGTATTATTTTCATTGTGTGTATGTCCAAGTTTTGCTTTGGGTGGAAACATTTTGCAAGGAGGATCTTACAGTATAAACCTAATCAGCATCATTATTAGATGTTGAAAGAGAGACTGCAGGTTTTTCACTCATACTGAAAGTTTCCTGTATACCGCAAACCTGAAATTTTGAAGTAAGAGAGAAATATAGATTTAGCAAGGTGTTCATCATAATTCATGGGAACCATGAACTTCAGCAACCTCAAGCCCACCCAAACTATGTTCTTACCTGGCCCTTAATAAAACACTCTGGTGAGAATTACATGGCTTGCAATGGCACGTGCCACAGTTAAATAAGTTAAAGTTAAATGAAATGATAGGACGAATGAAGGGAGTGAGCCTGGCAGAATTAACTTAAACGTGAACATGTGTTGTAATATGTTGGTTTGGAACATTATTATTAACTGTTCACCATTACAACTCCTTAACTATGTAAATATCGTACATATTCAACTTTATTTATATTCCTACTCTGATATTTATATACTCTTGGAATTGTAACACTGATTTCTCTTCGTGGATCAAAAAAGTATTTCTGATTCTGATTGAAGTTGTGGACAGGATTATTACAGGGCGTTTATGGTACAGTAACAGCAGATATGATGAGATGTTCAGAGCTCCAGAAGGTTTTTATTAGCAGTACATTTGCTTTTCCTCGCAAACTTTTTTCATTGCAACATCAAATGATGTAAGGGAGAAATTCAAAACATATATTAGAGCACACAGTGGACACTCTGCTTAATGAAAACCATATTCATGGTTATTCAGACTGCATTAGTTGCCCTGCGTGTCATACAGAACAGGTTTCTCACAGCCGATGTTCACTATATGTCTGGCACATGCCTTGACAGGATCACGATGTATTTCATCCAGACACGTTGCTGTCTGCTGGCTATACATCACATCCCGCTGTCTTCGAAGCCCTCAGGGAGTCACCTGATCAGGTGGTCAACTGAAATATGTTGATTAGCTCTGGAATAAGAAGATGATTTGTCATGACAGCGACACAGTCTGAGGCATCGGCATGCAAGCAAATTAATGAAGATTGTGTCATGAATCATATCCGTCGTCATTTAGGAGGATGTTGTCCAGGCTCCTGGAAATAGACAGACAGGGTTCCTGACATGTATGGATCGGTGCAAGGATGCTTTATGGTTTCTGTGATCGGTTGCCGCGTTAGAGCTTTTTAATATTTCCTTCTCTGGCAAAAGGCAGCGATCCATTGGAGCTTTGCTGCATGGGCAGCAAGATTAATAGTCTTATCATGTGGCCAAGTGATTAGTGAGCTCTTAGTACTTATTACTCTGCATTATCACAGAATCCCCTGAGAGGCTTCTGTCAGCTGCAAGGTGTGTTTAAGGCTCTCTAGATTACCACAATGCGGCATTGATTAATAGTGATGATATTAAAAGGAAAAACGGAAAAAGTAAATAGTCTGTAAATCTTCTTAAATTGAATTTACTTGGATTCAGTCCCATTCAATTTCAGAAATACAATCTGACGAATATATAGCGGTGGCTTCTGTTTTGTCAAATAATAGCTCTCCTTTAGTGCCTGTGCTGGTGGGATGAAATGTGGGGGTGATAATTTTGGCTCATAAAAAAAACAGTAGGGTTGTTTTATTAAAGAAAGTGGGCCCACTGCGATCTCTCAAGTGGGCCGGCATTATGCTTCTGCTGTGCAACAGAGGTCCTTACATTTCCAAATCAAGCTCTAACCCCCACGTACAAACAAGAAGAGAAAGTGATCCTCCGTGGCAAAGATTCCTGAACCATTCTGTCTTGTAAAAGTAAAAAAAAAAGAAAAAAAGAAATGTCTTTCTACTACTCTCAACAGGTTGAAACTGTGTTTGATAAGAAAACATCAGCCTTTGGTTGAACTGCTCACAACTCAGAGAGTTTCTTTTTTGATAAATAGCAGAATGATACTTTTTTTCTTTTAATTTGACACAATTTGCTGAAACATCGGTGCTTTAGCTGTGCAAGGCAAACTGGCATAGTGATGTGTACTCTAAGAAACAAAATTGGTTATAAGTTGCATTTTTAGTCCATGTGTGAGTAAGTGTGTGTGTTGTGTGTTTGTGTGTGTGGTGGTGGGGGGGCGTTGATCACCTCCTGAAATAAGTTTTAGCAAACCGGAGCAAGTGTGACATGCCCACCCTTAACTTTATCAAACGAAATCAGCCATCTGATGTAAGAGCCACTTCAAGCACAATAAACAACATCAGCTTTCCTCAACCACAGGGGAGTCTGCAGGTGCTCTGAAGAGGGCTGAGGGGAGTTTTAGTTTTAGAGCGGACTCCCTCAGCGCTGCTTCTCAGCACCCCACTGCTAGATTCCTACTGATGTGTTTTGTCCCTTTTCTGCTTCTGAAATTCCCTCAGAGGTTTTGGCATCTCCAAGTTGCTCCTTTTGGTAAAAAAAAAGCTGGTGAGGGAAGAATGATACATGGTAGTTGTTAATCCTAAAGAAACTTTTCCTCAGCTGTACATCAGCCGTAATATCAGAGAAAGTCATAGTCTTAAGAGACATTATCCCTTAAATCAGCTGCATTAACGGCTCAGTTTCTACTTTAGTTCTCACTTTTATTCAATTTTTTAATGCTGTAGGCAACTGCAGGCAATTTCTCTATAGTTAAGCTGTCCCATAGTTTGATTCAATATGTGCAGTAAAGTGCATATAGAGGGGAGCCTCACTTTGGCTTCCATTTTATCGTCATATCAGGTTTAGCTACACTATTAGCATGGATAGATGGCAGTGTCAGTTGGTCGGTTGGTTAATCGGTCTACCGCTTTGGTTCAGACTGAAATATCTCCAAAATATTGGATTGATTGCCATACACAGTTTGTAGAGAGATTCATGGTCCCCACAGGATGAAGCCTACGGACTTCGGTGATCCCCAGACTTGTCTTCTAGCACCCCCCATGAGTCAGTGGTCTCATTTAATCCTTAACTTTCCATATCATCAATTCACATGTTTATTTGTCCAATATTTGGTTCATAACCAAATATCTGCATAATGAATGACATTGCATTCAGCCGCTGATGTAATATGTGTTTAGTGCTACTTAGCACATGTTAGCATGCTAACACACAAAACTAAGATGGTGAACATGGTGAACGTTATGTTACGGTCTTAATCATGCTGACTCAATGCCATGTTAAAAATCAAAAAAGAACCCATTAAATATGCATTTTTAGTGATCTGCTTTCTGACTGCTACTAATATTCACACAGTGTGTTACGTTATTGATGAAGAAGTGCCACATTTTGATAAACTAGTTATGCTTAGCCTCAAAGGTCCACGCACCTGCTTAACTCTAAGTGTCTCAGCAGTTTCTGTGCTGAATACGATACCTTGTATTTCTTTTGATGTGAGGAACTTTCATCAATATGTGTCAGTGGCCATTGCTCACTTCCAACAATAGTAATGTGCACAGATACATTCTCAGCTTGTGTTTGTTTTAAATGATAATTTTTGACTTTCCATTTTCATTTTGTGCAGAAATAGAGGACAGAGGTTATTGAAAGTGACAGTCTTATTTTCTGGTCAGGTCTTACTCATGTGTAGTCCTTTGCTAAATCCTAATAAATGCTTTAGGACTTAGGAAGATGGATCACATGAATCTGAGCTTGGAATTACAGTGTTTGAGCTACCTCAGCAGTGATGGAGTAATAAATTCCCACCATGTTAGCCCTCTACTTAATGTCCCACCTTACTGATTGAATTTAATCGGATTTTTAGCAAGGCAGGAAGGAAATGAAAGGAAGGAAATGAAAGATGGTTTGTGTTCTTGTGTCTGTGTGTGTTTTGGCTAGTCAGTGGAGGGCATACCCATTGCTTCCAGTGCAAACACAATGTGGGCCTTCCGCCTTAGCCACCTGTCCACGAGAAACACTGCCAAGGGAAAGCAGCCATATTCACCAGGGTGAAGGCAGGAGGGTTGACGTGTATTTGGCCGCATTCTGAACATATTGCGTTTGGATAATGGATGTGATTATTTTTTTATTGCATAATAATTAATTATACACCTCATTTAAGTGGAGAAAATGCTTTAAATAGTATAAAACTATTTGAACATTAGTCCGCATGCCAGCGAATAAATGTGGATACAACAACAGACACACAGTGAATTATGTATGTATAATATATAATCCTACTTAACTAGTATCAGCTCAATGTATTTAAGATATCACATGCCTGCCGAAAAATGGGCCCTGTAACATATTTTATTATTAAATATGTTACTAATGTCTCTTTTTTTGTCAAACCTCCACAACGCTGGGTCAGTGCTGGGGTACTATTCTGGGATATGGGGGAAAAAACACTCTTGATTGTTTGTATTTCTTTTGACGAATCACAATTGTCTCGGGCAGTACTGAGACCACAATGCAGAAAATATGCCCCTGCAAAATATATAGCGGAGATAGCAGAATGAAAGACACTTCAGGCTTTATCCCAGCAATGTCCATCCAGTAAGCCAGACTACTGAAGCATCAATGCATACATTTTCTTGTTGCATCTGTTCAAGGTGTAGCTCATTTTGACTACTTTATATGCAGTTGGGTATAGTCCAGTGGTTGTCTATCCCTATCCAAAGGGTCACAAGATAAATCCGGGGGGTTGTGAGATGATTAATGGGGTAGAAAACAAGGAAAGCTCAGGAAAAACAAATTTGTATTTATATTTTGGACTTTTCTCCAATCTTTGCTTTTCTTGTGAACTACTGGATGAGTTTCCCTCTTTGGACCTTAACATTTAATTAAATATGACCACCTGAGAATCTGTGCTATCAACTCAATGACACACAAACGATCCCAACTAGACACTGCTGTTTTGTTTTGGTCACAAGCCAAAAAGATTGGCAACCTCTGGTTTAATCTTTATACATTTTATGTAAGTGTATACGCATATGGTAATTAGTAACTAGTCAATACAGTGAGGTAAAATGTAGAATAATTCCCACTGAAGTAGAAGTAGAAAGAAACTCGCAAAAATGCATGAGGGACTTTTACTTTACGTACTTACTTATTACGTACTTACGTAATTACTTATTTACTTACTCACTTACTTATTTACTTAGTCACTTACTGACTTACTTACTTACCCTTCCTCTGGTGTTAGCTTTCTGCTGCCATCTGTAGTGTTAGCGGGTCATTTTGGACCCGTGTATTAAATTAGCCATAAAATACCCTAAAAACAATCTTTTATCATCCATGTTTTCTTAACTCTTGTTTAGCTGGTTGGGCTCCCTTATCCATGAAAGATTGGTATTAATATTTTTTTTGTGGCCCCCTGGCCCTTTGTTTTAACAGCATACCCCTCGTTTTCAATGTCATAAAAGTGGTCAATGAACCTTAAGAGTAGAAGGCACAAAATAATCAGTTGTTCTTTTACCTGAGTGTAACTGAGAGATATTAAAACAAATTTTTAAATGTTCAACAAAAAAAAGATTTTAATTTTAATATTATCAAATATAGTAACATCTATGGTGTTTCGGGTCATTTTGGACCCGTATATATTTGATTCAAGAAAAGGGCAAAAACAAGTCTTTTTTTCCCACACAATAGAACTTTAATACAATATTTAACAATATGAAAAACAGAACAGTCATAAATAATAATAAATTACAATAAAACAAAGATTTGCAAATAAATAAACAAAAAACAATCGAGAAAATCACATCAAAAGAAATCAAGTACTTGTTCTATCAATACTCTGTGCAAAGAACATGCTGTCACGGTACGGCATAAAGGAGGACCCAAACGCAGAGTAGGCAGGCAAGGCAGGAATGATTTATTGACAAAGTCCAAAAACATAAGAAGCAAAGGGTGGAGTCCAAAAAACACTCCACAGAAAAACGCAGGCACTGTAGAAGGTGAGCAGGCCACAGGGAAAAATGCGTGGGGAAAAACTCACAGGGAATGACAGGACTGCAGGCAGGATGACGAGGCACGGTAGGCACGCGGGCAGGGAATAAGAAGGCACGACTAGGAAAACAAACTGGTGGCACACGGGGAGACGGCAAGGTTGACAGCTCACAGGACGACGGCAAACAGGCAAACAAACTGGAATGATCCAACAAGAGACAAAGGAAACACTGGGGTTAAATACAGGAGGTAATGAGGTAACGGGGAACAGGTGAGACATCAGGTGGATCCATTAGGGCGGGCTGGACAATCAGAGAAACAAAGTGAAGCTAGACAGACTAGACACGACAAGACAGGAAGCTGACTATCAAAATAACACAGAAGTAGAACAAACAGACACTTACCGGGAATCACAAGACAGAACCACACAGGACCGGGGAAAACCAAGAAATAAACACAGGGAAGGCCAAACGGGGAAAATAACCCCCAACAAAACCCCAAACCACAACACATGCCTGTGTGTGTGTGTGTTTAGATGCATGTGTTGCAAAAGTGACACTTTTAGTGTGTTCTTTGCAGATATATTTGTTGCAGGTGAAGCACACTATGTAGGTTTTTCTGTCCATATTGCTAGGGCAGACCTGACACCTCTTTCTTTTTGAGCGAGGTGGTCCCACTGGCATTGTGATGTGGATGTGGATGGAGTGCTTGAGGCAGGGCTGGCTGATGAGGGGAAGGTGATGCTGATGCTCTTCTTGTTGCTGTGGATGTGGATGGCGTGTTTGGTGACCGCTGCAGCTGTCTGACCAAGTCTGCAGCAGCTTGTTTTAGCATCACAGGCTGCCCAGATTTTTATGCCATATTTGCCTGGCTTGCTGGGCATGTTTGCCGGAACGGGCATTTTCCTCGAAAGGGAGAAAACGTTCATCCACTGTCACCTCTGGCCCTGGGTTGAACATCAGTGGAAAAGTTGCACCCATCTCTCCCAAACATCCCTGATAGGAGCAAGCTTGTCAGATTTTGCTCTGTGTCTCGATTGTCAAATCTGAGGACTCTTGAATCATCTGAAAGGTCCGAAGAGACATTGTTGCCCGCCCGAAAATATTTCTGCCCGTTGATGCATCCCAGAGACTCTCAGTTGCCTCATTGCTGGATCTGTAAACTCCAGCAAGGAGGAGAACACCAATGTAGGCATCCAGGTACGTCTCATCAATGTCTTTCCATGTGTTGCCATGGACTTTTTTTCCCTCAGGTTTGTCATAGCAATTATGACTTTTTTTAGTGACAATGGCAAAAAAGATCAAAGCACGTCTTGATGTCACTTACTCTTGTCACAGCAAACCTCGTGACCCCAGGGGTCATTTTGATGATGTTTGCAGCAGCTGTCCTTCCATGCACATCAGGAGGAACTGTACTCCAACGGATGTTGCCATTTTTGGATTGGAATAATTCAGCAGGAGCAGCTTCAGCACCAGTGACCTCCTCTTCAGACTGATCAGTTGTGTCTGTTTCTTCCAATTGGTACTCCACATCATCTTCGTTCTCAGAGGCCTGCTCATCTCCATCGCTAAAATCCTGTGTGTCCTCTGCCTCATTTGCAGCAAAGATGTGATCCAAAGCTTCATTTACAGTAAATCTTCTCCTCATTCTTGCATCCTGTGATTTGGAGATGTGTACTCTGCAAGTCACCACCTCTACACTCAAATGGCTTGACAAGCCTGGACATGTCTCCCTTTGTTTGTTCTTGCAAAAAGGCAAAGAGAAAAGCCCCTAAATGAAGCCCAAGTGGTTGGAGGAAGAGGCTGTTGGTTGACTGTGTGTTCATGATTTAATTTTGGGCATTTTTTATTGTTTTATAATAGAAAATTTTAACCGGGTCACAAATGACCCGAACACCACAAAAGTCATTTTTTTCACCAGAGCACTTTATAATTTAGTAAAAACAAAAAAAAAGATTTTACTTTGTTTAAATGGAAGTCCCTGACAAAGTCAAAAAGTTTCAACTCAAAAAACAAATGTATGAAGTGCTTTTATGCATGTTAAAACTCAAAACGGGTCCGTCGGGACCCTAACACCATAGGAAGGTTACAGAACTTTAGTTAATCTACCAGGTTAGTTTCCACCACTTGCAGACATGATGAACCAGCTAAGAAGAAAATGGGCCTCTTAGAAAATTTTGAGAAAATTCAACAACTTGGCTATGATTGCTACCAAAGTGTTAAACCGATGAAACTGATGTACCTTGGTGAAAAGGAGCAACAGAAATGATAATAATAATGACTTAGCTGGTTGTAGGGAGCATTGCAGCCCCGAAAGTCAACTCTGTGGTGAAACCCATTTCATTTCCTCCTCTCCCTGCAGGATGAACCATTTGGCCTAGCGAGGGGTTTAAGATAAGACGGGGGTAGCTTATCACATTTAACGATAACTGAAGAAATGAAAGACAGCAGGGATTTGCGACTCTTTCTGTACCTGTTCTCTACCTCCCCCCCTCCCTCTTCCGCTCCCTCCCTGTGATTCCTCTTCTTGCACAGAACGTACTGCGGCAAGCTGCAAAGCACAACTCAAGAGACACAGTGTCCCATTTGAAGAGGTCATTTATTTGTATGGCAAGAAATGAGGTGAAGATTAATAGCTACACTAGATATATCTGAGCAAGAGATTAGTCAAAGGCTTTGTCTGAATACAACAGTGTCAGCAAAAAGGTCATTGGCTACCACATATCCATTTAAAATCATTATGTTTCCTTCCACCTTTGCCTACAGTTTCTGCTTAACATTGTTCAAATCAGTGTCTTGGTTTGTGATAACAGAAATAGGAATTATTATGTTATAGTATTATTATGTATTGCAGATCTTTGCCCCCAGCTTATCTAACTTGTGTGTGCAGCAGTTTAAATTCTCAGGGATTTACACTGTGTATCATTCAAACATCTGGGTGTTTGAGCTTTCCTCATTACTCCTGGTTTAATGTGATATATACCCTTTCAAAAGGCCACACTCCCTCCATCCATCATCAGCAGCCAAGGTTGCTCAACCCGTTCTGATTACAGCAGTCAAGCTTTTATTTTGGAGAGAGAAAAGAGCAACATTTGACTGATAGAACGATGCAGTTTACATAAATTCACTGACTGTTTATTTTCTTGTCACACAATGTAATCCGACAAAAATATTGCTCCAGTATAGACAATTAATCATGTTCATTTCTACTTGGCCCAGTGGTTTTGATATCCATGTAGAAAGGGCTATTTTGGTGGCTTTCTAAAAAAGTTTCAGAATGTAGCCATTCAAAAAACTTTTTAAACGAACAGAGTGCTTTCTTAAAAGGCAGACGGCTCTCTGCCATCTGCCTTTCCCGTTCCTTTCTTCTGATATAAGTGTGATTATATGAGTAAATTGGGGGCAGTGCCAGGCGGATAGGAAAAATTGGCACCGTACTTTTGTAGCCTCCCCGAGAATATTTCAAAGTAATCACAACCGATCTGTTATAATTACAGTTGTGATATCTGTCCGTGACTTCATAACTGTCTCTTTATACATTCAGTGACATGCAGATTTGTAATGGAGGCAAAATGCTTGCAAAAATAAATACATTCTCCCCTATGGCGTAATATCAGACTTGTACTTTTTTAAACATCAAAGATAGTTATGGTCTTCAAACTGAGTTTTTGTTTTTGCACATTCAATTAGTTCTAGTTACAGATGCTGAAACAGGTTATTTCTCTGTAGGTGGGTTGCTTAGCTTATTTTCCTTCTGCATCATGATTTCACATTAATACCAACCCACACATAAATACGCTGCCTTTATCTACATTTGAGCTATTCTTACTTTCTCAAAATGTTGATGAAACATTGAAAGAGCCCTGCTGCTCCTCTAATTACGTTCTTGATGTAGATGAGAGCTCATTTCCTCTAATAACTAAGTATTATGCTTTTATAAAAAAACATAATTCTTACTAGATACATAAGTAACCTGTTTTTGGGAGTAAAGTAAACTAAAATAATTAGATTGCAAACATCCCTTGGGTTTGTATGTCATTTAAGCCTTTAAAAGGAAATGTCAAGTGTTAACCTTATTAACCTTAACCAACATTGGTATTGATTCTCTTTTAATCAAGGAGTCTCTTTTAATCAAGTGCTAAAACTTTATATGCAATATGTCAAGCAGCAGGTATTCTGTCAGGGGCAGCACTAAAATGTTATTTGTGAATTAAGCAAAACTGAGAAACGTAGAAATCATTTCTACAGGTAAAGACAGGTATGACATCATATTTTAGGGCCTTCAAGCCCGAAGCGGAGCTATGGATTTGGAATTACTGAGCTAAATGCTCACTTCTGAGAGCATATTTTCAGTAAAGCAAGCTAGTTTGACCTTGCATTTTTGATCTTGTGCTGCCTTAGTCATAAAGAGTTTTGCCATTGGTTATTTTATCCAATATGTCATGACAGCAGGTTAGCCATGGTCAGAGTACAACTTGTTGCTTTGTCTGCTCGGGGCTAGTGGAAGCACTCTCATCGAAAATAGTTCATTGAATTTTCTGTGGGAGGTACTGAGCTTGACGACCTGGCATTGCAGTTTACTGGGTACATGTGCAGGCAAATACTGTGTGGTTTGAAGCTTTGTATCCATATCCACACAGTATAAAATATCTGTCTGAAACATTGTATTATATAAAAAGCACAGCCTTTACAAGTTTAATGGCTATATCACTTTAAATGTTTTGTTTAAAAGATGTTATGGTTCCCATTAAGCTGTCAATCAGTCTGTTTTAGATGGAAAGTTTTGTAGTAGTTTGTGTAGTTTCTTCACTGCTAAAATTGTATTTTAGCTATGCAAGTGACATAACATCGTTTTTTTCAATTGGTCCAGACTGACATATCTCAACAACTATTGGATAGATTGCTATTGATTTTGGTAAAAACATGCATGGTCACAAGATGATAAATAATAATCCTACATCCCCTGATCTTTACTGTAGTGTCAACAGCAGGAGGTCAAGGTTTTAACTTGTCCTATGAAATTTTTCAATCATTTCATTTTCCTCCAGGACCATCTTGAGTTTGACAGTTGACTGGGGGGTGGATTTACATGAAATTTGGAACATTATGTTGACCAGAGAGTAATAAATAGTGGTTTACCATTTAAATGCCTGCAATGAATCTTGCTCATAATCCAATTGCTAAATAAGGATTATTTTTTTAGCAAACTAAACTGGATTATATTAAGATTCTTAAATAGTAGTTCAGTTTAATTGTTTTAGATGACTTATTTGACTTTGCAGAGCTATACAGATGAAGTACGCCATGCACACTTCTTTTCTCCTAACAAAATATTAACCTAATTTTATCAGCCTAAAATACCTACTGATGTTCCAAATGTCAGACAAACAAAACACAAAAAAACTAAATGAATAATTGGAATTCATAGCATGCTCTCTCTGTTGAGCTGAATGTGTAAGTGCAAGTCAGCAGTACACAAATGTAGGCTATCTGTGAAGGACACTTCCCATAGACATCTTCCACTCTTCCTTGAAATGTTTGGTAGAAGAATAACTTTGTATATGAGTCAAAGCACTGCTAAGTGAAACATCAGTTCAAATAGCTTTTCCTTGAGGAAATGTTTTGCCAAAAGTATGAAACAGAATGTGTGCAGGGTGCCAAGTTGGACTTTACATTTGCATCCTTCCGTTCCTTGAGTTCCTTCTCCATTCCTGCTGGCTGCGCTATCATTGTGTTTATTGTCAGCCACAGTGGAACAGCGAGCAGAAGACCTCCAGTGCATCCTGAATGCCTTTGTAAAGGCATACAGGGCCCTGGGTTTAGACGTAAACATCAAGAAGAACCCGAGCCTCCTTCAACCTCCACCAACTCAGCCCACCATAAAAGTGGACAACATCATCCTTGAAAATGTTGACCACTTCCCTTACCTTGGCAACCTCCTCTCCTCAAAAGCTAACATTGACTCTGAAATCAATCATTGCCTGAGCTGTCCCAGTGGTGCATACATCATACTTAGGAAAATAGTCTTTGAAGACAAACAAAACTCCTGGTCTACAAATCTTTGGTCCTCCCCACCGTGCTGTATGGGTGCGAGTCATGGGCGACCCACAGCAGGCACCTGAGAGCCTTGAAACTACATCATCAAAGACACTTAAGGAAGATTCTGAGGATCAACTGGGAGGACAGATGTACCAACATCAATGGACTGGCCATGTTATTCTCATGTCAAATACTTGTCTCCCTAAACAGATTTTTTACACCCGGTGGTCCAAGAAAACGTTTCAAGATCAGCCTAAAGAAGTTCAAAATTCCGGTAAGCAACTGGGAGCAGATCGTTTTGGACAGGATTGCTGGAAGACAACTGTGCAGGAAGGAGCTTTGTGCCATGAAATGGAACTCCGCTGTGTCACAGAGACAAAGCGACAGCACCGCAAGGAAAAAGAGAAATATGCTCCTCTTCCACTCACCACCTCCACTTTCCCGTGCCCACACTGCACCAACATACATGGATGACACATTGGCCTGTACAGCCAATCTAATAACCCCCTAGAAGACAACCCTAAGGGATAGGACAGTCATCAGACAGTCGTTTTGAATGGGCGCCAATGAAGATGATGTGTCAATGCAATAACTAGTGCTGTCAAAATATTTAATCGTGAATAATCACATTAATGTCATAGTTAACTCGCAATTAATCACACATTTGTATTTATTCTAAATGTCCCTTGATTTCTTTTTGTCCCACTATTTTTTTTTCATTTTAATGCTCTTATCAACATGGAAAAATGGATCAGATTGCTTTGTGCAAATGTTTTTTTTTTTTTTTTTTTTATTGAAAACAACATTGTCATGTCTTTTAAATGGAACCATTTGGCAACTTTTTAAAAAGTAAACTTCCATTCAGAATCTTACTGGCGTGCTTGGTGTTTGTTTCCGGTATAGCTAGATCCGGTGTGGTGTTATAGTATACTAACGTTACTAGATGTTGCAACAGCTTGTGAAAAAACTACGTTTGCTGGGCCAAAAAGAACGTTAATCTCATGATTAAAAGTGTATGCCGTTGAAGTGGGTTTGCGTTAATGCCGTTAATACTGTGTTTAGCTGACAGCACTAGTAATAGCACTTTCAAATATGTGAGGCAATCAATTTTGAAAATGTCCAAGGCATATCAATGAGATTCATATAAGCCCAGCATATACTGTAAGATGTACTTATGGTTGGGGTCAGACATACAGTGTTACAGAAGAACATGAAAAGGCAACAAAAGTGCTGCTTTTACTGCTTTCATTTTTATGGGATTTTTGCAAACACTTTGTTTCTCTTTCATTACATTATGTATTTTCTATTTGAGCAATGGGGCTATTTCTTGTACCACCTTGTACTTTATTCATTTCAATGCATATCTCTGTCATGATGGACTATTAAGGAAAGCATCTGTCAGCTGTACAGCAGGAGCACATTTCCGTTCCAGGTGACAATCATGGTTTCAAATAATACCAGTTTTTGTTCTGGATGTTTTTTTTTTTTTTTTCTTTTCTACTGTCTTCTCACTAGCTTTCTCTCTTTTCTCATTTTCTCTTTCTTTCTTTCTTTCTCCATCAATTCACTTTCACCTTGGTTCAGGCTGTATCGCCATGGTTGAGGGAGTCTTCCATTGCAAAAGCAGAGAATGACAATGAATTAATATCACTACTTTCTCTTTCTCCTTTTCACTGTCTCTCTCTTCTAGTCATTTATTCTGCTTACCTAGGCAAATGATGTACCTAAATGATGTCGCTACAGTACAAGAAGCAGAGGAGAAATAGCCCTCTGCAGGCTCACCCCTCTACCTTAGCAGTACTGCGGCTGCCATAATGACTATTCTCATTCTGAATTAATTGTTTGATTATTGTTGACTAATTAATGCATCATTTAGTTCATAAAATTAAAAAGAAATCTGAGAAAGTCAAAAATGTCAAGAGCTCAAGGCGATGTTTCTAAATCGCTTCAACCAACAGTCCAAACTGAAAGATATTCCGATTACTGTCATATTAAAAGAGAGAGACCACATTAAGGCATTAATGTAGGTATTTCTTTGGTAAACACTTTACATGCTAAGTTAATTGTTTTAAATGTGTATGACGTTTTTGTTAATACATTTAAAAATCAACTTGTTATTTTTTTTTCCTTACCACACTGTTAACCAAACTCCACACTTAATACAGTGTATGCTTATATTTGTTGTTTTGTTTTGTTTTTCCTAGGGAGTTTGGGAGATGGAAGGTGAACAACTTAGCAGTGGAAAGGAGAGATTTCTTGGCATCTTCGTTACCTCTGACTCCTGAGTTCATCAGGAACATTCGACTGCTGGGCCGCAGGCCCACCACCCAGATGATCACTGACAATCTAATCAGGAAGTATGGGACTCACTTCCTGTTGTCAGCTACACTGGAGGTAAACAAAGAAACTGTTAAGCTTAAACACAAATAGGTAGATTACATTGTTTTAGTATCTTTATGTTAACTAATTGAAACCTTGGAATAAATTGGCCAAACAGACTCCACCAGTATTCAGTTTGTTCACAAAGCCATGCACCCTTTTCATTTTCTGCATACTAGCTCACCATGTATGAAATTGAGGCACATAAAAAAATCAACGTGATCACCGGAACAATGGGTTCTTGATTTCAGGCAGACGTTGACAAAAGAGGTCTGCTCATTGTTAGTGAGCCACCCTTAATGTATTTGGATGAAAATGATGTTGTTGCTGGCAGATTGTATCATCTGTTGCCAGTTTAATAATTTAGAGTAATTGTTGAAAACTGTCCTTTTGTAATGTTTCAATTGACTTGACCCAAGATGATGATCAGGCTAACTGAATGCAGCAAGTATGCAAATAAGGTTGAAAACACAGACATTAAGAGAAGTAGTGTTGTATTACAATGTTGCAGTGTGAGGAAAAATGTGCTTTTAGGAATTACTTCCCTCCCAGATGATATAGGCTATAGTTAAGTATACAAGTTGTGTTGATAAAAGCTTTTAGAGTTTGGTCCCCTAGGCGTTGCATATGGAAAACAGATGGACATGGCACAATAACTCAGTCATAGTAAGTAACTAAATAACACATCAGCAAAATAATATGCCACTGGCAGCACAGATATTGCTCTTCTGAGATATATTTTATGAATACATGTAAAAGCCTGTGTAATGTAAACCCGCCACTCCTCGTCACAGTCACCCCATTTTTGGTTTCGGCAGTGTGATGAATGGACGAGCATTAATGGTCCTCTGAGTGAAGAAAAAAAAGGGGAAAAAAATATTTTTAAATGCAAGATAGGTCCAGGCAAGTCTTGCAAAGCCGATTTGCTTTTACAGAGCAACACTTGTCAATTATTTAGACCTTACTCCTGACTTAAAAAAGGTCACTGTTGTGAGTGGCTGCATACAATGCAAACCTATCAGCTGCCTGAGCTGATGCAGCTTCTCACTCTGGCTCCCAGCCAGCACTTAGTCATATGAAGAGAGGAGAATGAGGAGTTTGACTTGGCTTGTTGCCAGAGATATGCCTCTGTGGTTCTGAATGGATTGCCTCTGTGTTGAGAAACATATGGACTTAATGAAATTAATAAATAGATTGTGGTATTAAGAGGGTGCCCTTCAGCAGCTGAGGAAGAAAAGCAGTGGGCAGAAAATGGCCTTAAGCATTAACACTGCATTATGATGAGGAATATGATGTGCAGTGTCTGGGGACTCTTAAGCAATGAGTGTGCGGCACCTTGCCCCTATACTTATGAAGTGCTGATTGCTGTGATAGGCGGCTACTGATTAGCATGAGATGTGGTATCCTAATTGTGGTCAAGTGTCTTTGTACCCCGAGGGCTCCTGCATGGTGCCCCTGTGTATCTCCTGGAGCAGAGCCGTGGGCAGGTTTTAAAAGTATGGCAGAGTGTTTTAATTGTTGATTATTTGGAATATATTCAAAACAACAAAAAGTTGTTGTCAGCTGCTGTGAAAAGAGTGGCAACAACAGACACTCAAACCTCATTTACAGAAAGTCAGTACAAGAGCCGTGAAAAGACCTGACATGAATTGGCACACATTTTGATTTACAAGTGATTTGCTAGAAGAGTAGCACATTAACACATCAGCGATGAGTGCAAAAGATATAAACAAACACCAAAAATCACTTAAACACTTAAGATTATTAACTCTTTGATTTTCTGTCAGAGTAACACACCACAATCCTTTGAGAAGTCCTAATAATAATAATAGATGATGTGCACACCCTTAAAAAAAAAATCAAACTAGCATTTTGTTTTAAATGTTATGTTTCTGTGCAGGAGAAGAGGCCTTAACGATATTTGTTGACAAGAGGAAGCTGAGTAAGAAAGCAGAGGTGAGCGATTACTCGGGTAACTCCTCCACTGTGACTCTGGAAGCTCTGCACCAGCTGGCTGCCTCCTATTTCATCGACAGGGAGAGCACTCTGCGCAAGCTGCACCACATCCAGATCGCCTCCACTGCCATCAAGGTAATGCCTTCGTTTCTCTGTTGTTGATTCTTGGGCACATTCACACACTGATGCATTGGTTACTTAACAGTCAATTGTTGACATAGGCGAGCTGACAACCTAGGATGGAAAAAAAGCTAGAAGGCTGGTAGTCTTTGTGGATTACTGTCTCTCCTACTTCTTGGGCAACGTTTTGTTGCTTTTGTTCCTACAGTATTTTCTCTCATATTTGTACAAAATTAAAATTTCTGCAAATTGTTTTCCTGTGTTTATGTAGAAAATACCAATCCACCTGAGATCACGTATGTAATTACCTAGACTAAAACAAATTACTAAATTAGGCAACATTTGTTTGGCAACATTTTTTTACTAGATACAAACAGTTGTATCTAATAAAGCAGAGTACATTTGTTCAAATTATATTAAAGAAAACGTTCTACTGCTACGGGGGTGGGGGGGGAGGGGTGACGTATTTTCTTTGGCAGCAGAGACCCCCCCAAAAAAAAAAAAAAAAAAGGAAACATTTAATCTTGTTTTCTTTTTATCCTTTGCTATTAAGTAGCAGACTGGCTTTGATCGTAAAGATGAGCATGCACAAAATCTCCGTACATGATGGTGGGTTGAAGGATTTACGTCTCACTGCCAACTGGAGCTGCTAACGTGGGAAACTACCTAGAGAGCGTCTTATGACACTTCCCTTCTTTAAAAAAGACAGCACAAACACAATTACCATAGCTGGGAGTGATACTATATGATATTCTGTCCCAAACTAACTATAGTATATCAGAAGCAAGTTGAACTTGAAATATTTTCTCAGGGCAGCATTGCATCTAATTGGTTCTCGCTGCCGTCCAATTGGTGACAGCAGGAGGCGGGACATGGGCGATTCAATAAACGATGCCTTTGGCATTGTCAAATTAGTAAATAGCAAAGTATGGAGAGCAACTATGGTACAGGAAGTTAGTCTTGACACAATTATAAGATACACAATTTTTGTCTCTGATAACAACCTTTCTATCTAATTCCTAACAGGTAATAAATAAACAGCATATGTTAAATATAAAAGCTCAAAATGTCATATGAAAGACATACAAGAAGTATCAGTAAGACATACAAGAAGACTTAAGATAAGATAAATGGTATAAAAGAAGACTTCTAAACCAATAAATTCAGTCTTTAATAGGTTTAAAATTATGCAAACTCTCTGTGTACATATTCATCTCTACAGTGCACACACTGGAAACAATCCCAGATTCCAAGGTCTTTCTCAAATTTCTCTGCGCCTTCCAGTTGTCATTTGCAAAGTAAAAAAAAAAATATTGTGTTATAATACAATTCAAACGGTGACAAAAATACAGTGGATAGTTTTTATCAACCTGCTTGTGATGAGACGTGAACTTCAGCCTCTGTGAACACATCCGGTCTGGAGGAAGCTCCGTGATGAACACATATGGTGAAGGGAAGATAAATGAGTCTTGTGAAACACAGCGTCCAGACAGGTTTCTGCCTCCGGTTGTCACCTTCAGGCAGCATATGGGGTTAATGAGGCTACATAGCAGAGGATATCCTCTCTGCCTTTTTTTCATTCCTCAGAACACAGCAGCAGTCTGCTCAAAGTGTGTCTTTTCTCTGCTGTAGATGAACATGAATCAGAATCCCTGACTTATATCAAAGCTCTGTCCTCTCACTACATTGTGTTCAGCGGGGGTTCTTTTGCAGCCAAGGTGGCCGCATCAGAGGTTCGGCAGCAGATGCCTTTTTCTGTAGCTATAGAGGGGAATAGAAGAAGAGAGATGTGTGTGCTTTCATGCTCTAAAAGCAGTCATCTGGCGTAACTGACAGGTAGGAAGTGGAAAGAGGAGAGATTCACCTCCGTCACTGGTAGAAAGTGAGTCAAAGGAGCGACAGATTCTCCACGCTCGTGCATCATTTCCACAGGGCATTGACCCACGCAGCAGCGGAACAGATAAATAAGCAATCCTCTGCATGAATTTGAAATCGAACAAGTTGAGGAATGAATGAGAAAGGGCTGGTGAGACAAAGAAGCCCCCCCACCCCCCTTCTTTTGCCCCCATGCAAAGGGGAAATTGAAGCACATTTGGAGGAAAGGCATGTTACTGTTGTGGTGTGCTTGGGATTGGCTGTAGTAATTTGGGCTCTCTGGAAGAAGTCACGGCCCAGAGCAGAGACTGTGATCAGGTCGGCTTGTTTGTGAGTAATAATGAGTAATAACCACAGTTGTTCAAGAGCATCTGGGGTCATTTTTGTTACCTTTGAGAATTCACAGACTGAATCGATGACGATATTCCACTCAGGCCATATTTGCTAGTGTGTCTGGCACACAGCAAGGACACAGCAGGAATCTCTGGTTTCATATTTTCATTTAGTCGGCTGCCTCCCAATTGTATTGTGTTCTCATTTTGGTAGAGAAATAGCCTACATTTTTGCTTTCCCAGTCTCAAGCGATTGCTTTTTGGACTATCACAGAGTAGATAGACGGCTAACTTCCTTGTGTACTCTATGATCACACTCAAACGACTCTTTATTTTAACAGCATATTCATGGCATGAGGACACCAAATAGTAAAATAAAACAAAAACTGCCACAGCGATACATTTCAAACCAAAAAACAAAAACTTAAGCTCCCACATATTACTCAAAAGCTAATACAATTTAAGACTTAAAACTTCTAGTCATTATCACCATTTCCTGAATAATTTGCTCTCTACGAAAGATAGGTTTCTCAGGAGCTGGTGGAGACCAAACTAGAGCTAAAATCAGTGCAAGTTAGTTGTAATTTAAAAAAAAAATTGCTGCATGTGGGCAATGATTGAAACGATCCTCTTCTGCTGCTTCTTGCTCTGACTCTTCTGTTTAAATGAGTCAGTGAAATATTTTATATGCACTGTAGCACCTGGACTAAAAGTTCACATCATGTCATAATGAATACTTAATACAATACAAAATTAACATATACAAAGGAAAAGTGCAAATCTTTCACAAA